>NW_009927124.1:3670-4331 GCF_000696875.1 Nestor notabilis | reverse complement strand
AGAGTCCCCCCAAGCCCCGCGTGGGTCTCTCTGTGCTGCCCAGCAGGGCTGTCCCAGCAGCTGTGGTTCTCTCACCCACCCCCACAGCCACGGTGGAGCATCCACAGCCCCACAGGGGCCAGGGGTGGGGCTCCCTGCTCAGCCTTGCCACCCCCCATCCACCCATAGAGCCCCATGGTCAATGGAGGTGGTGAGGTAGCCAGGTCACCCATGGGTCCCCCCAGCTCCAGGACTCCCTGTGGCCTCACTTCTCTCCCACCCCTGACTGCCTGCCGGGCAGTCACCCCAAACCTCACCCTGCTGCAGTGTGGGGCGGAGGGGTCCATGGGTGCATTGTGCTGCCTCCCATTCCACCCACAGGTAGTGCTGTGGGTCCCACATGGGGTCAGGGCCCAGCATGACCCCATGTGAGTGTCCTGCCTGGGGCTCAACACCTGCTGTGGGTCCTCACCATGGGGCTAGTGGGGCTCCAGTGGGCTGCCACAGGGGGAGAGGCCAGGACAGCTAGAATCCTGCTCATCCCGGTGCCAAGGAGGGGGAGGTGAGGCACCCACCCAGGCGAGGCTGCAGGCTGGGCTGTGCTGGGAGGTACTGGGGGGATGCACCACTGCTTGTTGGGGCACCCTGCCCTGCCAGTACTTCACAGCGCTGAGGTGCCCCC
>NW_009927124.1:2106-3624 GCF_000696875.1 Nestor notabilis | reverse complement strand
TGTCCACTATGCACAGCTGCTCCCCAGCCCCTGCTGGCCCTGGCCCCCATGGGAGGAGGAGAGGCACCAGGCGCTGATGTGGAGAGAGTGCAGATGGGGCCCTGGGGACCCTGTCTACCCACCCACGGATCCCGCTGGCTGCAGGACAGGTAAGGAGCCAGCTGAGCACAGGAGCAGGATCAGCAGGATCCCACTGACCCGATGTGCAGCAGCAGCACTGAGGGCATGGGGTGACTCTGGGGGTCTGCTGTGGGGAGGGGGTGCACAACAGACAGGTCATGAGCAGAACTATGGGGTGCAGGTTGGGGGCATGGCCTGTGCCATGGCACACGGGTGGGTTAGACACATCTCTGGGGGAACAGACCTGTGGGTCTGGGGGTGCGCAGCTACCCCGGACAGGTTTACATTGCAGAGGATGATGCTGTCCCTGTCCCCATCGCAGTGCCCACCCAAGCCTTAGCTCCAGTCTCTGCACAGGGTCCCCTGTACCCCCAGAACGCAGCACAGGAGTGGAGCTGCATGTGGGTGTTGCACAGGGCCTTCCTGTTGCTGCAGGCAGTGCTACCTGCCGTGCCCCCTGGCACCAAGCTCTCCAAGCTCGATGTCCTTGTCCTGGCCACCAGCTCCATCACCCACCTCAGCCACACACTGCGCCAAGGACATCCCCCCCGCCCCTCCTGCCTGCCCCACAGATACCCGCTGCTGCACCCACTCAAGGTGAGAGACCAACCTCGGGCCCCAGTGCCCTCCTTGCATGATGGCAACACCCAACCCCTGGGGTCCCCCGTTATGCCCTGTGCACACCAGCATCCCCTACCCTGTTGCCTGGGACCCCTGATGCACAATGCACCTGGTCCCAGGGGTCCCCAACATGCCCCATGCACACTAATAGCTGGTCCTCTGTGGGCCCCACACACACCAGCACCCAGTCCCCAGGGTCCCTGATCCAGGTGTGGGTCACCCACAGCAGCAGGACAAGGTGCTACCATCCCAGACCCTCTATTGTTCCCTCGCTTGCAGAAGTGGCCAATGCGCTCCCACCTCTACACCAATCCTTGGGGGGACCCAGCTCTGGCCCCCTGGGGCAGCCACAGCCACCAGCAGCCATGAGCCCACAGGCCTGGGGGACCCCAGGCTGGCACCAGGGGACAGCCTCCCCTGAACCCCAGAGCGCCCATGGGCATGGACCACCACATCTGCTTTCTTCCTTCAACACCGCGTCCCAGGATGGGGATTGCAGGGGAGGGGAATGGTGCTTGATTCACACCCCCATCCTGCACATGGGTCCACAGGCACAGGTATGGGCAGTGGTGGCCCAGGGTGTCCCCTTACTGCCCACAGTGGGGGACAACATGGGCCAGGACCCCAGTGACACATGGCGTGGCTCTGGTGGGGGTGGTGCTGTGGGCTGCTCACCCACAGCAATAAACCTGCAACCAGCACCCACCTTCTGCCTCCTGGCTGTGGGATGGGCCCCCCTAGGATTCCAGGGGCACCCAGAAGGTGGGGAGATGGAAG
>NW_009927124.1:1219-2039 GCF_000696875.1 Nestor notabilis | reverse complement strand
GTTTTATGCAAGGGCCAACGCCCCCAGCCATAAACCTGCCCTGGACGGCGAGGCCCCAGTGCTCAGAGAGGGCCACTCCACTGCTGTGGGAGATGGGACCTCCATGTCCCCACAGCTCCTGGGGGCAGTGGGGAGGGGGCTGCTCCTGGGTTGCTCTGATGCCTGCGCTCTAGAATCATTTATTGGGGGACAACGGAAACAGCGATGGGTGATGACAGCTGGATGGAGGTGGGGGCCCTCAGTGCCCTGAGGGTCTGGGCAGCCCCCAGCAGTGCGTAAGGCACATGGCCAGGCCGGGGGCACTGGGCAATGTCCTGGCCTGGGAGGAGTGTGGGGCACTGCCCTGACACCCCTGGCCTGTGGTCCCACAGCTCCTCATGGCTCAGGGCCAGCCCAGTGTGGGGGTGCAGCCTGGCCAACCCCCAGGCAGAGACCCAGCCCCACCAGCTCTTTGGTGCTCTCCAGGGATCCCGGGGGGGGGATTTTGTGCCCCCTGGCCAGGGAGCCACTGGGGAAGGACTTGGGGGTGTCCAAGGTGGGTGTGTCTCAGAAGGAGGTGTCCTGCACTGCATAGGCAGGGGCCCCAGCTGCACGGATGTAGCCCTGTCCTTCCTCCTGTTCCTGCCGCCCGGCGCCGAGGGGGGGCAAACCGTTGGGCACCCCTTTGGTCTTCGCCACTGCATCCACAGTGTCGGCGTTCTGTGGGGACAGAGCAGGGGGTAGCAAGAAGATGACCTCATGTTGTCCCCCCTACCAGGCAAGGTGCTGGGGTGTGTGCCCTTCACCTGGTCAGGGAAGGCCACCCTGCAGCAGAGCATCT
>NW_009927124.1:457-777 GCF_000696875.1 Nestor notabilis | reverse complement strand
TGCTGCGCATCAGGCTGCCAATGCCCACCCAGAAAGCCATGGCCAGGCCAGCCAGCAGCCCCACGACAGCACCCTGCACCGGGGAACAGGGAGAGTGCTGACCACCAGACAGGCTCAGGGTGCCCCAGCCCCCCAGCACTGCCCCATTCCATGGGGTGCATGCCCCTGGCCAGGCAGGGGCACACTCACCGTGGGGTTGGCACAGGGGAAGAACATGCCAAGGCAGAAGAGCCCCAGGAGCGGGCCCCCAACCATGCCAAAGATGCTGATGGCAGCCTGCGGGGATACAGCCCTCAGCACCAGTCCCTGCTGTGTGCTGG
>NW_009927124.1:0-207 GCF_000696875.1 Nestor notabilis | reverse complement strand
CAGTGAGTTGAAGGCGGAGGAGAGGTGGCTGGGTAGGAGAGGGAGATGTTGGAGGCTTTTCTGGGGCCCCTCCAGCCCCAGGGTCCCCTCAGCTCACCTGAGGGACCCACTGAAAAGGCAGGCGACAAAGAGCCCAGGCAGCCCCGGCAGGTCCTTCAGCACGTCCATCACAAAGTACAGCACCAGCTGGGGAAGGAGGATCAGTGC
>NW_009927123.1:844-1945 GCF_000696875.1 Nestor notabilis | reverse complement strand
CGGGGGGGGATGCTTCATACCTGCTCCCGGCCCTTCTCCTTCTTGCCCCTCTTGCCCTTCTCGCCTGTCTCGGTGCCCTTGGAGACCTTGTACTGCTTGCGGGGCTTGCTGGGGGGCAGAGGTTTGTCATCCTCCCCCTTGAGATGCCGCACGTACGGGAGGACCAGCCTGTCGAGGAGGGGATCGGGAGTTAGAACCGACACCGGGAGGGGAAACTGAGGCACGGAGCAGGACCCTCTTCCTGTCCCTACCTCTCGTAGTGGCGCCGGGTGCAGGTGGCGGCGCTGGTGCTGCCAGGGCTGCCCCCAAGCTCATCGTAGACGTTCTTCCAGAGCCGTCGCCCCGTCACCTGCAGTGGGAGGGGATGGGTTAGTGTCACCCCCCAGGGGCCATCCCGGCGCTGGGGGACATCACTCACCAGCTCGTAGGCTCCCAGCTTCTCCACGGCTTTGTAGATCTTCCAGAGGTTAACTGGGAACAAAGAGAAGATGCCGGGGTCAGGGGGACGTGGGGCAGGCACCGGCAGCTCCTCCGGCCCCGGTGGGACGTACTCTGCTTGAAGCCGAGGTGAGGGATCCTCTCGATGGGTGTATGTCGGTCCTTCATGAACTTGTAGAGGCTGACGAGGAAGGCTTCTTCCTCCTCCTTCTCCTTCTCCCCACTGCTTGTTGCTTCTTCCATCGGCTTCTCCTGCTCGGAGCCATCCCCGGGGACCGGAGCCTCCTGTGGGACACGGTGGTGAGAACGGAGCTGGGAGGGGAAACTGAGGCAGCATCGACGCAGCCCTGGGGCTGCTTCCCAAGGCTTTTAACGAGCTCTCAGTTCGTTATTTTTTTTGGGCCAAGTTGGTCACAGCGCTGCAATGGGTCGAGAACACGACGAACAGCTGCCAGGAAAACAGACGGGCAGGAATTCCCCCCCTCCCTCCTCCTTTCTCCATTAAAAACGTTCCTCGTTTGTTTGTTCTACATTTTCCGGAGTTAGAAAACTTGTTGCTATTTTTGGGCAAAGCAGCTGCTCGGCTCCCGAAGTCCTTTTATTGTGTTTTTTTTTTTGCCCTGAAATTCTTCTTTTTTAGGCTTTTTGCCGGCGGGGGGCTTT
>NW_009927123.1:0-296 GCF_000696875.1 Nestor notabilis | reverse complement strand
GTGGCAGACGTGGAATTTTCAGGGAACTATTTTAAGGCTTTAGTTTGAAAGAGGCAAAAAAAACAACGTTGGAAAGGGAAAAATCCAACACGAAACCTCCTTCTTTCTATAATAAACCCCCTTATCTATAAAAATCAGACATATTTTTCACCCCAAACCCACCTTCCTTTGGTTATTCCCCCCCCCAACGCTGGGAAACTCACCCTCCTCTTCCTCATCGTTGCTTATAGAGGCAGTAAAAGTGATGCTTTTATGGGGGGTCAGCATCCTCGTACAAAAATGAGGGGTGCAACTCA
>NW_009927122.1:0-1911 GCF_000696875.1 Nestor notabilis | reverse complement strand
AGGGACACCCCAAAGCACGGAGCGTCCCGGAGCACGGGGCGGGTTCCGGGGTGCAGGGACCTTGAAATCACAGAGCGGCCACGAAGTGCACGGAGTCTCCCGGAGCACGGACGGACCCCGAGGTGCAGGAACAGGCTCTGGCGTGCGGGGACACCGAAAGCACAGAGCGGCCGCACGGTGCAGGGAGCTTCCCGGTGCACGGTGTGAGTCCAGGCTGCATGGAGCTGCTCCGGGGAGCGAGGCACCCCCAGTGCGCAGAGTGGCCGTAGGGTGCACGGAGTCTCCTAGTGCATGGACAGGCTGTGGGGTGCAGGGACACACACACCCAATGCATGCAGTGCAGCCTCCCAATACATGGTTGGAGTTTGGGCTGCATGGACACCTCCAGTGCATGGAGCAGCCCCCAAGTGCATGGGGTGTGTGCACAACCCAACCTCCACCTGGAGCATGGACAGTCCTGGGGTGCACGAATGGGTCTGTTCCTCCTTTACTCTGGACTGTGATCCTTTAGCTTGGAGAGAAGGGGGAAAACTGCTTTCCCTTCCTGGTGCTGTGCTCACCCAGTGCACAGCTCTCAGGCAGCAGCTCCATGCCTTGCCCGGCTCAATGTCCTGCACCTCCAAACATTCACCATGCTCCCTCCTGTGAGCTGGGCTGTGCTGGAAGTTCAGGACAGTGCCATGTCCATCTCCTTTTCCCAAGTCTGGGATGCTCCACTGCTGCACCCTATTTCTGAGCACCCAGGCAAAGAGCAACAGCCCCTCACCAGGGTATCGTGTCGTGTCCTCTGCGGGGAGGGAAGTGCAGCAAGGGGCTTTAATCAAACCTTTGAAGATCAAATAGGACCGGGTGTGCTTGAGGTTTGTCACGGTTTGTGAACACTTGGAAGACCAACCGTTAAAGTCACGCGATGGTTTATCGCAGTGTTTGCTGTGCAAGCCCTGTTGCAACAGCAGTGATGAAACTGGCTTAGGGTCGCTGCCAGGAAGGTTGATTATAGCAGTGTGTGTGTGTGAAGTTTCCTTTTCTTTCCTGCTTCCCTCTTCTGGGTTAGCATCTTGAGGTGACTTCCCTGATGTCCCATAATGTTACACTTGTTTTACAGCCTCTCCTTCCTCAGAGAACTCTGTACCTGCCTGCAGAGAGCACACCTACATGTATGTGAGACCTGTGCCATGTGTGTGGCCTGTGCCAGGCCAATGAGCTCAAAGGCAGTCTGCAGGGTGGGGGAGCCTGGGGAATGGATGGGCAGTTGCATAAAGATCCCTTTTTTTACCCAAAACAAGCCCTAAAGTTGCACACTGAGGAAGGACTCATGTTGCAAGGTGCGGAGCCAAGGCACGACCATACTGCGGGTTATCGGGTTTGATTTGGGGCAAAATGTGACTCTTCATTTTGGACTTTTCCTGGTGAAATAGCTGCTCTTTGTGCTGCTTTATGATCAAGCAAACTTGGGATAATGTTTCTGGCTGTGTCCCAGCTGATGAAAGTGCAGTGCCCCACTGAATAAGTAGCATCTGGGGTAATACTGCAATGCTGCTTGTGCAAGCTAGCTTGAAGCAATCGTGAAGCAGGTTGGAGGCACCACCAGGGTGTTAGGTGGGCTCAGCTGTCGGAGAAACCCTGTCCCCCTTTGCACTGTTGGGGTGCAGTTACTGTTTGTAATGGACAGCTTTGTGTTTGGTTGTTGGCTGTTAACGGTGGGAGCAACGTTATCTCTGAAAGCAAAGCTGCAGATTCCCTTCTTTGCATGGCAGGGATGTGTGGGAGACACCAGTGGCTTTAGGGTTTGGTTGTGCTGCTTGTATCTCTCCTGCTTAACATAAAGGTTAAGGTGCTGTAAATCCATGGCACTGGGGGCTTGGTACTGGCATCCTCCTTCTCACCCATCCCTAGCTGTGCCCGCACAGC
>NW_009927121.1:1610-1867 GCF_000696875.1 Nestor notabilis | reverse complement strand
CCCTGTGAGCCCTCTTGCAGCTCTAAACCAACACCCCCCAGTTCCTCCCTGTGGCCCCGCGCACTTTCCTTACCCGGGATGGTGTTGTCCAGGACGAAGGCGATGAGCCCCCCGACGAACATCTCTGTGGTCAGCAGCACCGTCAGGATCTGGTCCAACTCGGGGACACCTGCGAGAGCGCGGGGACTGAGCTGGGCCATGCTGCGATAAGCCGGATTCACCTAATTAATCCATGGATCTGACCTCCTCTCTCCGTA
>NW_009927121.1:1171-1567 GCF_000696875.1 Nestor notabilis | reverse complement strand
CTTGGGGTGGGAATCCAGGTAGTTTGGCAGCGTCAGCCCAAAGAACATGGCAAAGCCCAGCACAAAGAGGTTGCGGGAGGAGTTCATGTCGACGAACTGCAGGTTGGAGAGGCCGACGGCCGTGATCATGCCTGTCAGCGGAGACAAGGCTGTGTCGGAGATGCCACAGTGCTGGTGCTGGGAGCTGGGCATCAGGGTGCACGGCCCAAAAGCTCAAAGCCCACCCTGCATCCCCTGGGCTTCCCCCTGTATCTGCAGGGAAAGGGCCCAGGACTGCTGGTAACAGCGCTCTGGGTCTGAGGGGTGGCTGCAGCGAGGTTACCGAATAAGGTGCAGAACATCCCGCCGAGGACGGGGTCAGGCAGGGAGGCGGAGGGCGCCGGGGACTTCCCGATG
>NW_009927121.1:491-1115 GCF_000696875.1 Nestor notabilis | reverse complement strand
CCCGTACTGGATCACCCTCCTGCTCCCCACCTGCACGGAGATGGGCAGCAGGTGATGGTGCCCGTGTCCCCCGGCTGAGCGGGACCCGGCCCAGTACCGGTACCTTTGTGATGCCCAGGACACCGATGTTGGGGCTGGAGGAGGTGGAGCCATTGCCAGTCCCGAGCAGCCCCGCGATGATGCAGGAGATACCTTCAGTGAAAATGCCCCTGGGAACGACATGAACACGCTGGTTTCCATCGCTGCTCTCCTGCAGCGTCCCTGCCTGATACCCACAGGGATCTATGGCATGAGGAGGGTACTGGGGTGGGGAGCAGCTGCTGTACCTGTTGATGGCATGCACAGGGGGCGCGGGGGCTCCTGCCAGCCGGGCACAGGAGTAGTAGTCCCCGATGGACTCGATGATACCCGCCAGAGTGGCACTGAACATGCCCAGCACCGCTGCCGAGGTCACTGTGGGCAGACCCCACTGGCCTGCCAGGGGCAGAGCACAATGCCAGGGTCCCAACACGGGGACCCGGCCCCCCTGGTGCTCCCCAGCCCAAATGATGCTGCGCCAGATCCCTGCATGCCCCAAGGCGAAGGGGTATCGAAGGGACCTGTGCCTGCCAGGCACTCACAGGG
>NW_009927121.1:0-382 GCF_000696875.1 Nestor notabilis | reverse complement strand
AGCAGAGCAGCCACACCACCGTGATGGCCATGATGATCTGCAGGGGCACAGACCGGGCACACCCCCTGCATCGCCCGTGTGTAGAAATAGGGGGGATTTGGGGGATGCTCCAGGACCCGGCAGCTCCCGGCCAGTCCCTACCGGGAACATCTTGAAGATCTGGATGCGGAGCAGCACGAAGCCTCTGCCGCGCCGGTAGCCGGGCAGGCAGATGGTGATGTGCCGCAGGTACTGCGCAAACAGGATGATCAGCAAGATGGTCCTGGGGGGAAGAGACACACACGAGGCTTCTTGTACCCCGGGCATCCTCCTGGCTCCACAAGGGACACCCCTATCCCCTTGTCCCCGTGTCCCCTTGCCGTACAGCGCTGCAATGCCCCAG
>NW_009927120.1:3582-4152 GCF_000696875.1 Nestor notabilis | reverse complement strand
CCCTCAATGCTCCTGCGTCCTTGCGGCGCCCCGTGCCCCTGCTGCGCCTCCCTAAACGCCGCTGCCCCCTCCCGAACCCCTCCTAAATCCTTTCCGCACACTCACACCCCTCCGGTGTTCCCTGCAATCTTCCCTGCGCTCCTCTGCATCCTTCCTAAATCATCTGTGCACCCCTCCGGTACGGCCTGAAATCCTCCCTGCATCCCTGTATCCCCTGCATGATCGTGCATTTTACTTACTCCCTGCGCCCAGCCCTGCGTCCTGCCCAGCAGCAGGAGGATCTCTCTGGTCCCCTCCTGCCCCCCGATCCCCTCGCTATAAGGAGCTGGTGCTGCTCTGACCCTGCACCTGCACCCACGGGAGGGGATTTTCCTCTCTGAGGATGCACAGGTCAAATCCTGCAGGTGCTGTTCCTGTACCCGTGGCTGTAGGGTGACCCCCAAAGGGTGCTGGTGGGGGGCTGGAAGGGAGGGAGCCCCGGGGATGGCAATCCCTGGGCTGGAGCACATCCTCACCTGAGCATCCCGCTAGTGGGAAGGACTTTGTAGGGTCCCGGAGGTGGCCCGGACC
>NW_009927120.1:0-3557 GCF_000696875.1 Nestor notabilis | reverse complement strand
CCTGGCGCAGGGAACGAATAGCAAGGCACCGGCTGGAGGGGGAGCTGCGCTGGGACATCCCAGCTCTCTGCAGGGGCTGTGCTTTGCTGTGAGCAAGGAAATGATGAACCCGTTTGGTGTCCCAGGTTCACGTTTCTAACAGGGACCGTGACCATGGCCACGGGGGGGATAAGCCCCCCTCCCAGCGTCCCTCGTCACACCAACCGCCTGATTAACGAGAAGTCCCCGTACCTCCTGCAGCACGCTTACAACCCCGTGGATTGGTAAGAGCAGGCTCGTGCCTTTCTCCCTCCTCCTCTCCTTGCAGCCGTGGGGCTGAGGGACTCAGTGCCATGGAAGTGATGGCAGGCGAAGCAGCTTGTGCAGCTCCCCGTGGGCTCTGGGTCCATGCTCCTGAGCCAGCCATGCACTGGCTGTCCTGGCCACTCTTCACCAGGCAGCAGCTTCTTGGGAAGCTTTAGAGGAGCCCAGGTCCTGGCAGCGATAACCCCTGAAATTCCTTTCTTGTCTTCCCTCCACAGGTACCCTTGGGGTCAGGAAGCCTTTGATAAAGCAAAGCAAGAAAACAAGCTGATATTCCTGTCAGGTAACCAGAAACAAGACATATTTCATGTTCCCATGTGTGTTGTTCAGTAGATGACCAGGCAAAGCTGTGTCCTGAGCTGGTGTGTCAGTAGCCACGTGTGCAAGGATGGACACTGAGCACTAACTGTGCTAGCAAGAGAAGGCCGCGTGTTTTAGTAGCTCTGTGAAGATGGGCTGCACTGAGGACTAGAGTCCTTGGCCAGATTGTAAGAGCAAGAGCTGGAGAGGCCAGGAGGCCCTGTAAGCTTCCATGCTTGCAGGAGGCCCTTCTTCATCTCTTCTCTGGGGGTGCAGCAGATGTTGCCCATAGCAGGGTTCCCCACCTCTGGGAGATCTCCCCGTAACGTGTCCTGCTCCCTGCAAAGGGTCTTTCCTCACTCACTTGAGCTTGTTTTCAGTGGGTTACTCCACCTGCCACTGGTGCCATGTGATGGAGGAGGAGTCCTTCAAGAACGAGGAGATTGGGGAGATTATGAACAAGAACTTTGTGTGCATCAAAGTGGATCGTGAGGAGAGGCCAGATGTGGACAAAGTGTACATGACCTTCGTGCAGGTAGGGAGGCATGGGCAGGGCTTGGACTGGCTCTCTCAAGTTGAGGTTCATGGTCATGTTCCTCAGGCAAGAAGAACCAGTGGGGTGTCATGTGGGGTGGTCTGATACATAGGTCTGATATATGGGGTGGTCTGTATGGGGCCCTGCATGATCACAAGGGTGGAGAGAAGCACAATTCTGCCCTCAAGTGAGACATGTGGATGTGCCAGACGGTTACAGAGCAGAAGATGCTGCTTGTGTGACCTTGGTGCACCCGTGATTTGTCTCTCAGGCAACCAGTGGTGGAGGTGGCTGGCCGATGAGCGTCTGGCTGACTCCAGACCTCAAGCCCTTCGCAGGGGGGACGTACTTTCCTCCTGAGGATGGAGTTCATCGCGTTGGCTTTCGGACTGTGCTGCTCCGAATCGCAGAGCCGGTATGGAGCAGGAATGGTGTAACAGGCAGTGCTCAACTGAAATGACCATAGGGAAATTGGTGTGGGCTTGGTGGGTGATTCTGTTGAGATACAGTCATGAGAAACTAGCCCATGTCAGAGCTTTGGCTGGCTTAGAGGTGGATTTGAACTGACCTGAGGAAGGGGACTGAGAACTGAAGGTGGAGTTTGGATTGATGCAAGGCAGGAAGCAGACAAGATATGGAAGAACTGACTTTCTCACTCTGCATCTTAGTGGAAGGAGAACAAAGATGCCCTGTTGGAGAACAGCCAGAAGATCCTGGAAGCATTGCTACACACTACTGAGATCCGTGTGCGGGGCCAGGAGTCACCTCCACCATCTGAAATGGTGATGGCCACTTGTTTCCAGCAGCTCTCCAACTCCTATGATAAGGAATACGGCGGCTTTTCCGAATCCCCCAAGTTCCCCACCCCAGGTCAGTCTGGCCTCTGGTGCTGAGCCCCTCCATGGGGCAGGCAGCGCTGTGGGGCAGAACCCACCCCACAGCCTCCCACTTTCTCCCTGTATTTCAGTGAATCTGAATTTCCTCTTCACATACTGGGCTCTGCACCAAACAACTCCACAAGGAGCCCAGGCTCTGCAGATGGCTCTGCATACACTCAAGATGATGGCCCACGGGGGCATCCATGACCACATCGGTCAGGTAGGAGGAAAGCCTTGGAGGTGAAGCTTTGGCATGCCCAGGAGGTGTGTGGTGAGACGTGTCCTCTTGGTCTTTGCAGGGGTTTCATCGCTACTCCACTGACCAGCACTGGCATGTCCCTCACTTTGAGAAGATGCTGTATGACCAGGGGCAGTTGGCAGCTACGTATAGCAGAGCGTTTCAGGTATGGCTGTGGCATCCCTCTGCTGTGGATCTCACTTGACACGCTGAATGAGGAGCAGCTTCAAAGCCTGTTCCCCACGACGATGCCCATCCCATGGGCAGGGAGCAGACCCATACTGGCCTTCTTCTACTGGTGTTCATCCAGAGATGCAGCACAAACCCGTGACAGTGCAGCCCCGGGGTTTTGAGTGTAACAGGGGAGTGAACAGCCTTACGGCTGGTCTGCAAGTCAGCAAACACGTGCTGCTGCCTCTGTGATGTTGCTCTCCAGTGCCCATAGATTCCCATTAGAGATCTTATACTGAATCCGTCCCACATTTAAAATCCCTGGACTTTCAAATGTTTCCCCTCCTTTGCCAGCTCTTTAAATCTGAATCTCCAATCTTGCTGTGTCTCTTGCCTCCCCCCTCCTCCTTGTAACATTGACATCCTGCAGATCTCTGGTGATGAATTCTTTGCCGATGTTGCCCAAGACATTCTGCTCTATGTCTCACGTGACCTGAGTGACCAGGTAGGTTGTTCCCTGAGCTGGGACAAAGGGAGCTGCTTACCCTGCCCTGGGATGTGGCTCAGGGATACTTTTCCCTGCCTCCCTTCCCAGCTGAGCTCACTATGGGGCACTGCTGTGCCTCGCTGGCCGGGCTGCCAGCCTAACAGTGATAGGGACCTGGCTGAAGGTGCTGTCCCAGTAACTAGAAGGTGTCTCTGTTGCTCTTTTCCCAGGCAGGAGGTTTCTACAGCGCTGAAGATGCAGATTCCCACCCGACCGCCGAATCCAGAGAGAAACGAGAAGGAGCCTTCTGTGTGTGGGCAGCTGAGGAAATTAGGGCTCTCCTTCCTGACCCTGTCGAGGGGGCCACAGAGGGGACAACCCTGGGAGATGTCTTCATGCACCACTACGGAGTGAAGGAGACTGGCAACGTGAACCCCATGAAGGTGAGGGAGAGCAAAGACCTGCTTGGTACTGGTGAGGGACCCCTGGGCATGGGGGAATGGCAAAGCAACCCCAAAGCACACAGGGTCCAATCCAACCTCATCCCGGTGGTGTTTATAGAACGGGGCTCTCCTTCCAGGACCCCCACCAGGAGCTGAAGGGCAAGAACGTCCTTATTGTGCGGGGCTCCCTGGAGCTGACGGC
>NW_009927119.1:39906-40170 GCF_000696875.1 Nestor notabilis | reverse complement strand
TCCCCAAGCCGTGCTCCGGCTTCACAGACAGCATCAGCATCCTGCAGCCCCAAATCCACCTCCTGCTGCACAGGGACGCCCTGATCCATCACCACCCTCCGCTCCCCTTGCATCTTCAGCTCCTCCTTCACCCCATGCACCCCCATTAGTGTTTCCCTCCATCAGTTCCCATGTCCCTGCCTTTGCCCCCAGGAGGTGCCAGTCGGGGTCCGGATCATCCCCCGGAGCCGAAGCCCCGTCCCTCACCTCTCCCTGCCGCAGGCC
>NW_009927119.1:34364-39876 GCF_000696875.1 Nestor notabilis | reverse complement strand
AGCCGCCTCCATGCTCCGTCCCAGCGCCGTGCGGGGTCCCTGTGGGGTCCGGTCGTGATGACGACCCCTCAGCTCCCCTCCCGGTGCACCAGGAGCCATTCACAGGGGCCTTGGCCCGAGAAGCCCTCTGGCACATCGAGACCAGGAGCTCAGCGCCCACCGCGGTGCCTGCGCCGAAGCCAAGCTCCAGCCTGCTCTCTGTGACAGGGATGGAGATCTTCCCTGTTCCTGCTCCACAAGCCTGCCCTCACCCACCTCACCAGGCCACCGATCCAGGGGGACAAGGAGGAATTTCACGCAGCGAGAGGCTCACTTTGCTTGGAGAAAACGGAGTAACAGCAGTTTTGTGGAGGAAAACCCTGCGTACCCCAAGCGAAGAGGCTCTCAGCTGGCCCCAGGGCAGAGACACCCTCCAGAGGACCCCCAGCTCACCCCCGCTGCCCTGCCCAGTGCTCACCAGTGCCATGTTGATGCAGGAGCAGCAGCAACGGGAGAAGGTCCCGTGATTTTCCCATCAGGGAATAACTTTCATGCAGAAACCAGACCAGGCTTTGATCGTAACCCAGAATTGGGGCCCAAGTGGGAGAGGAGCTCTGGGCTCCAAAACAGTCTTTCCTCTTGGTATACAAAGAGGAAAAGCACAGGCCACGGCTTCCTTCCTGTTCCCAAACCCCATCCGCAACAGGGATCAGACACTGAGTCCCTATGGGATCCCTGGGACACTGGCAGCCTCTTGTGGGGTCACCTCCAAGCTCCCATCTCTTCAGGCTCATGGCCACATCCAACTGCCCATCGCAGACCTGCAGGCAGGTACCTCCAGAGTGGTCTCTGAGGCAATTAAAGCTAATTACTAACATACAATTAAAGCTAATTAGGAACCTTAGATGCTCCAAAGCAGCTGCTTCCCCTTAGCTCTGCACCTGGGAGGACACTTCTGCAGCCACTGAAGCCATGCGCATGGCAAGGGGGGAGGCACCGGCTGCAAGGGCTGTAGAGTACCAGTGCAAGCGGGGACAGGAACAGGGGTGCAGGCAGATGCCCCCCAAGTTACCCAACAGGTGACAACCTGGAGCCACCACCTAAAATCCTGCTCTAAATCCAGGAGTCCACACAAATGGGTTTGTGGGACATCAAACCCAGGAACATCAATGCATCCCTGTGAGCTTGCTCCAAACAGAGAAACCACCTCCAAGAGTCACCCACAGCATGTTCTCACCCACCCGTTCCCCTCCACTTTCCTTTGTAAAGCCAACAGCTCCCCTCTGGTAAACCTCCCTACAGACAGGAGGACACAACCCATGCGGAGTGATCCTGCTCCTGGCTACTGACAATGGAAGCCAGCCAAGAAAATCCACAGGAAGATGCAAGATGTGCGTGGAATTGGGAGCCTGTTGCTCTGTCCTCTCCATTCGGGTGGTCTCATTTTATGCCACCCCAAACGTTGTTCAAGTGGGGCTCATCAGCTCTCCTTTCATCATCTCTGCTTGAGGCTGCTTTTGAGCACTTTAAGCTGATCACAAAAGGATTCCTAAAAGCAGGCAAGATTGCAGTGACGAGCCCCCTGCAATGCCAGGCCTTGGGAAGCACTGGGACTGAGTTACTCAGGGTGTTGTGCATAGTCCAAGCCCACTTCACACCCATGTGAAGGTACTGCAGGAAGCACTTCTGAATTACAGCAGTGGACCAAGGGATGTACCATCCATTTCCCTGGAATCTGGACAAGTTCATTACCTTGAGCATCCATGTGGACAGCGCCAATGCAGCAGCCTTTCTGCTGGAATTCAGACCCTCAGCCCCAGCTCCACTCAGGATGACGAGACCAGGAGAGCCGTTGTACCAAAGACCACAGCAGCAAACAAACATCGCTTTATTACACGGGTTCAGGCACCCAGACTAACTGTAAAAGCTGTTTAGATGAAGACAAACGAGTTGGTGGTTTATGTACGAGGTCAAAGCTCCAGAATCGTTACCAGGGGACCTACACAGCAAGTACCTACAACACAGCGGCCGCAGCGCCTGTCGCTGGAGTACAGGCGCACCACAACCCTGGGTATTCCTCACCGGGTGCCTCAGCAGGTCTTTGGAAGGAGGAGGAAGAGTGATGGATCCTCCCAGGTCTGCCTGTTACCTGCTCCATGCAGGGAACAGGGCTACGGCAGAACAGAGATACACTGACCTGAGCCTCGCTCAGCCGGGACTACACAGCACAACACAGCAGGAGGAGCTACCACTGCCAGCCATGGGCTGTGAGACTGGGCTAAAGCTGGACTGGAACGACTCCAGGGGGAAAGGGATGGAAACAAATCCCTGCTCAACTCAGCACTGCCTGTTTCCAGCCTTGTCAGCACTACTACACATAGTACATAGTACTCGTCACTACCTCACAGCAGCACACCACTAGCACCTACGAGCAGCCGTTGCACGACTATCCACAGAACATTGCACATACTCCAGGAAGGAGCTTGGTGCTTCCTTCCACCTTGGTCTCCCTCCTCTGCCTCATCCCTGTCCCATCAGCTCTGCTTCACCCATGGAGCTCTTCAGCTGCAACCAAACCTCCATCAGGTGAGCCTGCCCCAGTGCCAAGCTGTTCCCTAAGGGTGGGAAGCGTCTGGGTCACTGTAAATATGGGAGAAACCTGGATCCTGCTTGTCACTCACACATGAGACCAAACCTCATCAAAACCGTGGATGTTTGCCAGGCAGCAGCTCTGCAGCTCTCCTGCCACTTCAGGTCTGGGGCTGCACTCCCAGCTCTGGTGGTGGTGGTGCTTGTGTCATGTTCTCCTGGATAGACACACCTCCCTGAAGAACATCCCTTGACAGCCACGTTAGATCATTGCAATACTGATGTGGTTACATCAGTGCCTTGGACACAAGGCAAAGGTGCTGAGCAGAGGTGCCAGAACTGATGTTTAATGCAGCACTTCACATTCTGGAATAAGGACCCAAACCCTCCCAAAACACAGCCCAGGTTCCCAGTGTCTTCGCCCAGATGCTGAGCCACAGCAGGAAAGCTGCCTGGCCTGGCCTGGCCTGCAGACCTCTGCTGCTGCACGGGGAGCATGATGATGTGCTTGGTCTGTTCCTGTGTGACACCAGGGAGGCCTCATCTGGCCAGACCCGGGGGGCTGCTCAGTCTGGAGCTACCTTGGGGGCAATGGGGCAGCTCTGAAGGGTGCAGAGCCTGAGATGCCCCGTACAGCACAGACCAGGCAGGAAACCCTCTTGAGAACAAAGGAAAAGAGCTGAGAATAAGGCAAACAGCTTAAGAGTGATGGAGTAACTACTCCCAGTTTCTGCTTGTAATAAGTTATACTCCACATACAGGAAAGGCAGGTTCACCTTTCTTATTTACCCCTCCCTCACAGTTAAGCAATGACCAAGACTAAAAGATAAATTAAAACAAAAGAACTAAGGAGAAGCCGTCTGTCTCCCCAGAGCTGTGATACAACACAAACCTCCTGTAGGCTATTCCAGGATGCTGGAAGTCAGTTCAGAGAAAGGCAATGGCCCCCGTGCTGCAGGGGCTGTAACAGCAGCGGAGTGTGTGACACTGTGCAGGTTGTGCAGCCTGGGCACAGGTTTCCCTGTGCTCATGTCACTGCAGGGAAGTGCTGGCTGGACACTTGACACAATCTCACTGCACAGCTCAGGGTAGTTTCAGCATTAAAAAATAGCTCATTCCTGTGCCTGGAATTTGCACACTCCAACCAAGTGTTCCTAATGCCCAAACATCCCATGGAAATCTCACAGTTTACTGGCTAGATCAGCTACGTTCCCTTTGCACTTCGATGTAAAGTCCCTCATCTCCAAACCTGGTTTGCAAGGAAGACATAAAACATGCCAGGATGAAGATCCTGTCTCGTTGCAGTGGTGGTGGTTCTCACTTCCCTCTACACAGACTTTCCCCCTCTCTGACCAGGTGTACACGAGGAGAAAGGGTGTGTATGTATGCCCAAGTGACATCTCTTCCCCGAGAGGATTTCACACCTTGGAAAGCTAACAATGACAAGTACGAGTTAGGTAAGATAAGGTTGAAACTGTCCACCAGGCCAGCTTGAGCACTACGGGTTCCTCTCAGCCCTCTGTCCATGGCTCAGAGTTTCCTCTCCCTTAGTTTGTTCCCGTTTTGTTCCTCCAGGATTGCTGAGTGTCCATCACCATTGCTCAAGCATTTGTCCTTTTCATGTTTGTGCTCTTGCTTCTGTCTCCTGATCTCCTTATACCGCAGGGTGATGTCACTGAAGAGGAAACCAAACATGAAACAGGGATGTGAACAAACTATTTCATATACAGCAAATCCAACAGGGCTGTTCTGGATGCAAGTGTCCCTGGGATAATGAAACCCACTTGAGCCTTTGGGCTGTAGATCTCTAAAACTGCCGATGGCATCAATCCACTTGCAGTATGTGTTTGCTGCCAGGAGCCTGCCTATTGCCACTCTTGCAGAGCGTAACACCACAGCACACTGCACAGGAACAAGTACTGTTGTTGCTTTGGGCCACCTCCACACCTCCTGGGGGTGTTGGGTGAGGAGAAGCAGCTCCCCATGACCCGGCTTCAGTGTGTGCTTGAGCCCAGAACCCCCCCGTGTGCTGGGTGCACCCCCAGAGCGTGAGCAGCAGCTCAGGGAGGGGATCCTGCCCCTCTGCTGTGCTCTGGGGAGACCCCCCCTGCAGCCCTGATCCAGCTCTGGGGAACAGCACAAGAGGGACGTGGAGCTGCTGGAGCGAGGCCAGAGGAGGCCCCGGAGCTGCTGCGAGGGCTGGAGCAGCTCTGCTCTGGAGCCAGGCTGAGAGAGCTGGGCTGGGGCAGCTGGAGAAGAGAAGGCTCCTGAAGGGGACACCTTAGAGCAGCTCCAGGGCCTAAAGGGGCTCCAGGAGACCTGGAGAGGGGCTTTGGACAGGTGCCTGGAGGGACAGGCCAAGGGGAATGGCTTGAACCTGCCAGAGGGGAGATTGAGATGAGCTCTGAGGCAGAAGCTCTTCCCTGTGAGGGTGCTGAGGCGCTGGCACAGGGTGCCCAGAGAAGCTGTGGCTGCCCCATCCCTGGCAGTGTTCAAGGCCAAGTTGGACACAGGGGCTTGGAGCAACCTGCTCTAGTGGAAGGTGTCCCTGCCCGGGGCAGGGATTGGAGCTGGAGGAGCTTTAAGCTCCCTCCCAACACAAATCACTCTGTGGTTCTATGATTCTTTCAGCCTTGTGCAGCTGCTTGTCATTTACTTGCAGAGAGCAGCATCCAAACCAAACACACTTAACTGGGCTCACTCATCACTGATGCTGGGGCAGCTCAGACAATTGGCCACACAGCAAACTGCTCCTTCAACAAAGCTGTAGAACCTCTTATTCTGGTCTAACTCAGAGCACAGGAAAACCAAACCAGTTTCTCCCATAAGACCCAGGCTAGAGCTTAATGTGGCACAAAGACCACTCACCGAATGAAGAACCTCCAGGCTGTCCAGGTGAGCACCAGGATAATCCCCAGGATCCAGCACTGGGTAATGTAGAAGG
>NW_009927119.1:488-34339 GCF_000696875.1 Nestor notabilis | reverse complement strand
AAGGTGGAGACCCCGTGGGCTGTGAGCCCCCCCCCCAGCCATGCCTGCTGGCCCAGCTTCTTGTGGAACTTCCTGCAGGAAGAACACACACACACCAGCCATTGCTGGGAAACTGAGGACTCAGAGAAACAGTCATATAAAAACCAGCTGGGTAATAACTTCATTCAGCTTTGCACAGGTCTAAAGGTCCAGCCTCGCTTACAGAGGCTCTAAGGCTCTGCAGGGTGATGACTTTCATGTTCGTGTTACTTAAGTTTCCTCTCAAAGGCTTTGAAAACACATGAAAAGTTAAACTTCACCACCATGGGATGCAGGGAAGTATCCCCATTTTGAGGATATTGGTAAAACATCCACATAAAACAACTACCTCACCCACTGAGGGTCAGGTACGGGGTGAAATAGGAGCTCTACTCCTGGATTTCCTCTGCCAACATCAAGTCACACTGCCATAACCACAGCCAGCCCCTGTATAATCACATTCTGCCACTTGCCCTCTTCCCAGAAAGGCACCCAGTGAGCTGTCACGGATCCTCTCTGAATGGCTGTTAACAGAGGAGAGCTCAGTAACAAGCAGGCAAGATCTTGAGGACACCAGGACTGCATTTCAGCTCTAGGACAACACAACCTTGGGGCAAACCCGTGATTAATATTTAATCCCCAGGGCTTGTTTTTAAGCAAAACCAGACAAGTTGATGAGAAGCTGCAGGGCCATGGACCAGCCCAGTGAAGGACCCATCAATCAGTAATGCCAGAAATTAAATGGCAGTAGAACCCAGCCATCTATCCAGAGGCAGAGATTGGCATCTATCACAGGAGCAGGCACTGGCAATGAGCCATCTTTTGGGCCCCCTCCTCCTGCATGGGAAATACCTGAAGCCCAAATACCCATCAGCTGCCTCCAGGAGACCCCGTCACCCTCAAAGCCTGTTGCTAGAATCCTGGGTAAGTGGCTGGATCTCCACCAGTTGGACCCTCCCTGCCTGGCCTCGGCTGTTCACGTCCTCTCCGGAGCTGACATTTTTACAGCTGATTGACCAGATGATTCCATGTCAACAATCCAACAAGGTGCTGTTTGGGCAACACAACAAGCCCTGTCTTATGCACTGGGTTGCACTGAAACCCTGCCCACAGCAGCACCATGGGTGCATGCAGATGTGTGTCCAACAGACTAAATCATCGTTCTCTTATCACCCATCTTCTGAATCTAAAATGGGATTTTATTCCCACTGGAGTAAAGAACCAGGAGAAAGCTGCTAACAGTTGTATGTGTTGTTTTCTTTCTCTTCAAAGGCATGACTTAATTGTTTCCTGAAATCCAACTGATTTGGATCAAGGAACACTAAATGTGAGAAAAGCAACACCCTCACCCACCACCATCACCAAGCACACACACAACTGACTATTCCCAACAGCCTTTGGACTGGATCTTTTACTTACAACCTACACAAAGAACCACTGTGTTGCACCCTCCTGTTAGCCATAAACCTGCCACCTCAACTGCACATTGTGCCTCTGAAGATGCTGGAGATAAACCATGCAAAGGAACCACTAACTCAGCTTAAAGGGGGCTGTTCTTTTGCCTTCTGTTGTTCCTTATTCTGCCTTTGCTGTACCTGTCCCTGCTCTACTCACAGGGATGTCCATCCCACGGGAAGCCTTGCCCTCACTTAACCACAGCATGTTCTGAAGCACATTTGCCTGCCAGGTCCTGTCTCTTGCCCATCTGACTCTGTTATCCCACTCCTGCCACAGCACAGGATGTGAAGTGAAATGCACCTAGGAAGAATTCAGTGCAAAGTGGCAGAACCACTGGAGCAGGACAGAGGAGATGGGAGCAAAGCAATGCAAGAACCCTATGGAGGGCTGGGGAGAGGCATGGACATGCCAAGCTGACCTCTACAGTACTTGCAGGGCATTGCAGCAGTGGGACATCGCAGCCTGTGTCTGCTGTGCTGTGCAGCCCCCTGCCTGGCTGAGGAAACACTCATATTCAGCAGCCACATAAGCTTTTTGGGACATGTTTTCTTGCTGGTTTCACCATGCAGTCGTAGAAGAGAAGCCCCCTAACAAATCCCCAGCTGCACTGGGAGAGCATTCTTCCTTTAGCAGGTATGTTCCTGTTGCTCAGACACATCTGCCCCACTGCATCCCCCTCGATTCCCAGTATGTGGGAAGGGATCTGAGCACAGACAGCAAACAGAGCTTCTCTCCCCATTCCTCAATCCAGGGGAGTCACTGCAAGTCAAGCACACAAAACACACAGTGTTTTAAGCCTGAGGCTTGAATCATGTTTGACACCAGTGTGTAAGCTCAAACTACACCAACCTGCCCAAATACACCGGGAAGAACACGATGCAGCAAATCGAGTGCAGGTTATTGTGCAGGTGGGATGAGCACGCATATTCCTTTTTAAAGCGTATCCTGCCTAGATGAAAGGACTTCAGAAACTGCTCCAGGTGGTTCCTCTGGTGTGACAGATTAAATGGGCAGAAACCAGCCTTAGCAGGGAGACAGAAACAGCCCACTCTGCTGTGAGCTCAAGCTGTTCACAGGACCAGGTCAGCTTCTGCTTCGCTGCTCTGCTTCCTCCTCTGCCATTGTTTTCTGTCTCTAGCTCATGACAGCACACTGCCAGAAGAATGAGAAGCAACCCCAGCAGGAGAGCTGTGCAGACCAGTTGGGTTCCTGCCCTTCTACTCATCAAAGATTTTAAAGGAAAGTCAGGGTTTTCAGTTGATGAATGAGATTAAAATCCATGGCTTTGACGCAGACTCCTTGGAAGAGACCCGAGGACTAGAAACCAGGAATACGTGACATCCTCTGGCATCAAGACATTTCTGGTCAGGAACATTTCACACATGGTCCTCAAGGACCCAGAGGCAGTGTGTCCATCACAGTGGTATGTAAGGGCTGGAGAACAGCGTCAAGGACCTCCCCTCTTCTTGGGCTATGTCGATGCTGGGTACTTTATCGTGACCATGCTCAAAGCAAGTTCCTGCACACAAAGCCCCAGAACTGCCTGCAGATCCTAAGAACCCTGAACAAGAAAAATGAGAGGATTCTTATTTGAACTGCACCACTGTCTAGACTAAATACTGCAAGGTTGGCTGAAGAGAGCTAATACCAGTTCATCTCAGACAATCTCATTGCTGCCAGACCAGGCAATGAGCCATGCTTCTGACAAGAAACATCAGTGGAATATTCCAACCTTTGTCTGCTAAGAAGTTGAGCAAGTTTCCAGAAGGAAAAGGTTGGGAAGGTTTCTGATGTGCTGTTAGCTGGGAGCCCTTGGTGCAGCCTGCTCTTCCCAGCAGCTTCTCCCTACATCACAGGAGGAATCCAGAACGGTTCCTGGGTTCAAAATGATGTGCAAGTGAAAATACACCCTGTGAAGCTGGTAAAACAGGGGCTGATTATCTTGGATGACCTGAAATGCATGAAGGGATCCAAGTCCAGTTGCAAAAGATGATGTTAGGAAAGACCAGATGCTGGGTTCTGCCACTGGCATGAACAGACTGATGAGGCCAGCTCTGTGGTGCATCAAGCAGAGCCATAACCCTCAGCAGCGAGGGGGCAGTCACCTCTCCACCAAGAAACAGAGCAGTAGGTGGTGGTGGCAAGGAGGAAGACATGCAGCTCAGGATGAGTCTCTGCTTGCTGGGTGAGCTTCTCCAGCTCACTGAAAGAATGGCACAGACTGAACCAGCAACGACACTCTGGTGACTGATGATTCTCCTACATTTCAATGTTATGTGGTTGAACAGAGGCAAAGGAGTTTTTCCAACCCCAACACAAGGACCAGAAGGTTGTGAATGGTGCTAAGGAGAGGAGCTCAGCAATGAGAGGCAGAGACCTCTTCTTACCTTTGAGTTGGAGGCACGTCCCACACCAGTAGGTCCGACACCAAGGGCAGGGGCAGCCTGCCACTGCTGAATGTCCTGAATCCGACTAAGCAATGTGGGTTGACCCTTCTTCCCAGCTCTAGGAGTCAAAGCCTTGCAAGGGAAACTGATCTTCAGAGAGTGTTGGAACCCTAAATTCTGAACACAGACACTTTTGTGTTGGTCAGTGACAGACAATGAACATCCCTTGAAGCCAGATGTTGCCTTAGACTTAAGATGTGGGCTCAGGCAGTTTGCAAAATTACCGCTAAAACTTAAAAGAATAAAGCTTTCTCAGGCCTTACATGGTCTGCAGAAACAAAAGCAGCAAGGACAAATATGATGCTGAAGTAGTAACAGTCTGAAAGTACATGCACTGCTGTGTGTGGGTGCACTTCACCTCCAATCCACTTTGCTCTAAAGGGTTCTCAATCTGCAAGAGGAGCCACAAGAGCTCCAGAGGAGCAGGGACCAGCTGGAAGACAGCTCAAGAAAAGAAGCACCTTTAAGAAGCACTTGTTGGGTTTGGTTTGGGCCCTATTGCCCTTAGAAGGTACATATAAGGACTGTAGCTCCTGGCTCTCAATCTGACAGCGGAGCTCAGGACTCCTCTGCCCACCAGCCAGTGGCACTCCAGCTAATCCACACATTGCATTGTCTAAAGAGTGACCAGTAAGTAAAAACTGAGGTTAAAACCAGTGCACACAGAACACCCTTAGCAACAGCTGCTCTCTATCCAGATGTAGTGAGAATGTTACCTCCAACCCAAAAGAACACAAGGCAGATGCTTCGGGATTAGGTCTCTTTGCCCCTGCCAAGCTGAGCTGTTGCCCCGACATGGATGCCAACAAGCTGGAGCAAATTCAAACAAAGCAGGGAAGCTGGACATGGTGTATATACAAGAGGACTGGCTTACGGGTCATCCATGAAGTCGTAGATCTCCCTCATGGCCACACCTCCCACATTGACAAAAAAGACAAGTCGCAACAGGACCAAGTAGTGTTCTGGTGGCATCCAGAGGACAAACTTCAAGTAAAAGGTGTTCAGCTCTGCCAATAAAAACTGAGAAAAAGGACCTTTTAGTTACATTGAGGCGACTTCACTGAATGAAGACTGGAACCTCCCTCTCTCCCTGCAGGAGCCCCCTACCATTTCTCTATCACACAAAGTCCCATTGCTGAGGGCACCACCAGCAGCTGCAGCAGTGACCAACAGTTGGGTTTAAGTATTTTCTGTGTGCTGGAAGAGGTGTTAAAACCACACAGCAGAAACCTGGACAAGCACTGCCTTAATGCTGAACAAGTTAACTGGGAGTTTGAGTATCTTCAGAACCACTGATAATAAACCCCAAAAGCAATAGCTTCTCCTTTCACTATCTTTTAAAATCTGGCTGGGGGAACCCCACAGTAACAAGAGGCATAAGCTGCACATCTTGCGGTGTTTGGTTTCTTACAATTACATGTCACTGTCAAAGCCAACTTAAGAGAATGGCTTATGCCTCTATAGCAAAACGTTCTGAGTGAGCTCCCTGGCAATGTGATCAGTGAGCAAGCAGGCACACGTCTCTCACTTCTAAAGAAATAATAAATGGCATTGAGCATTGGTTCATCCAGAAGAGTGAGCCAACACCTGAAGCTCCTTCTGAACTGTCACCTCAAGCCAGGCTGTGCTAAGCAAACATTATTATCCCAAAGACTGGTACAAATGCAATGGAATGTCTCAGTTGCAAAAGCTGCTCCAGTGCCTAATTCCAGTTTCATCAGGATGCAAAGCTGGGAGCATGCACACAGTAACCATTCAGAGGAACACCTATTTTATTTACACAGGCACATTTACTGTACTTATCCCATGAGCTGTGGGACCCTCAGCAAGGCTGCTGTGCCATGTGAGCCTGGCAATGTTTTGTGTGCTGGAACTCAGGTGATGTGAATGTGTGTTCAATGATGTGAGCTTGTGTTCGCTGATGGGGTTTGCAGCCTGCCTGGCACTGCTCTGTGCAGCTCCTGGTCTTACAGACAGCACAGTGCTCCTGAAGCAACCCAGCTCTGAGTTCAATATCAGTGTAACAGGCAGTGTTGTTGTGAGGGGGGTGGTGACTTCCCATGTGTCCCACTCAGCAAACAGGAATAGGGACCTTCACCCCAAACTGAACCACCACCAGATTTCATATTCCAAAGATTTCAAGATGCTTAAAGGTCTAATGTTCTAGCAACTGCTTTAAAAGAGAGTCACATCCTGTATCACAGCACTAATACAGAAACTGGCTAATGTCCATTGTCTCTGGAATCACTGAAGGTGTTACAAGGTTGGATAAACTTACAGTTGCTGAACTAAACTAAGTTTGAGTGGCCCAAAGCAGAGCCAAGTGACATTCCATGGACAGCACCAAGGCCAAAGTCCCCAAGCTGACAAGAGGCAGGAGTGGTGAAGAAGCCCTTAAACAGCCAAGTTTATCCTTTCTGTCAGTGCCATGTGGCTGTGAACTGGGAGTTAGGAATTCAAGTGGTGCATTCCCTAACAGCAGGTCAGAAGAAGGAGGCAGAGTGTCAGTTTGCTGTGAGTGCTGGAGAGCCCAACTTCCCCAGTTGTCTAAATGGGGAGCTGGTTTACCCGACTGGTCCAGCTGGATCCTGTGACCACCACCATGTGCTATGTGTTCAGTGAAACACGAAAAAAGAAAGTCTAGGCTAACGGAATTATTTAAGTCTGTATAAAAACATTACCCAAAGCTGCGTGCTTCAGGAGCTGCTCGGAGCTAACAGAGAGAAGCCTGAGGCTTTGGTGACAGCCCTCTCCAGCTGTAAGGAGATATGTACCTGCTTAAGACCCAGAGAAACTAGCCCCTTCCACCCAAAGCCAATGTTTCTGGTGCAGCAGTTACTTGTGAACGATGTGTAGATCAGTTTCTATTGCTCACCCTGCAGATCAACACTGTTCAGCAAGCAAGGACAAGTATTTGTGCAATCAATCTGTCAACTGCACCAGTCATGGAAACAGGCACCTCTTCTGTAGGGGCTGGAATCGATCCCTTCCAGCCTCAACTGAAGAAGCACCACCATGTCAGAGTTTCAGCCTGAGTTACCTTTGTACAGTGCCTCGAGTGTTAAAGAAGTCAAACAATAAAGAAAAGACAGAGAAGTTCCTTACTACAAAGATGATGCCACAAACCGCCAGCCACCGGCGCAGGCTGGACGCCGGCTTCCACTCAAACTTCACCCAGCTGTAGGGGGTGAACTGGAAGACAATTCTCTTCATTTTACCCCTGAAAAAGGGCAGAGCACATTAAAGAAACAGCCCCTGAGCCATTCACTAGCATTTCCCTTTGAGACACCAACTCATGCATGCAAAATGCTTCTATTTCCTCCATCAGAACTAGCACTTAGATACATTCTGACCTAGAGAGAAGCCTGTTATTTGGACGATCAACCTTCATACACCTCACCCACTGCAGTAAGCAGTTCCTCAGTCCTGCTTTGCTCAGCAAAGACACTACAGAAAAGCATGGCTCATTACTGGCACAGGGCTACAAGGGATCTATTAAATGTTAAGTTTCAGTGTCCCAGTTACTCTGGAGTTCTGATTACTCGGGAATGCACTATTTGCACAAGAGACCCATGTCAGGGTATGATCCTGACTTGGACTCCTGCATCTCCTTTAACTCTGGCATTAAATCAGCTCATTTTCACCAGATGCCCTCATTTCTACACACCAGGCAATGCTCATGACAGCTCTATTGCCAACAACTTCATTAGCAACTTCAATAACACACTCACAACCAAGCTTCCAACAGCAATAAGTTACTAGATACTGGACTCACCTCAACACACCCCAATTCTTTCATTCACATCAACCCTAACAGAACAACCCTTCAATGACCACGACCTTTAGCATGGGCCCAAACTTCGTGCTGTGCTACGGCTTGTGCAGTTACCTTCAACGCCAACTTACTTGTACGTAGGAATGTTCCAAAGTCCTTGCCACTTGTATGTTTTCAAAGAAAGCCAAGACAGAGTCTTCATCCCACAGTAAATTCCTAATCCATTGCACAGGATCACATCCATTATCCACTGAAAGGAGAAAAACAGGGATGCTAGAGAAGAAACCCTGAAGCTTATAGGAGGGAAGGTACTACAGGTACCCATCCATGCAGATACACTCTCAGTCTCGAGGACTGCACATCCCAGAGAAGGGAGAAAGGGTATCAGCTGCCTGAGCCTCCTCAAACCATGTGTTGTGCACATGATGGCTGCAGGTTCTCTTTTGCTGTATTTGTTCTGTTACAGAACAGATCTCATCCTCCTTACTATCAGCTCAACTCCACTCTTAAGAGAGAACTTGAGAAACACAGCAAAAAAAGTACTTGAACATGTTTCTATGGACTGGATTTTACTGTGCCCAACAGCTTAACGTAGTCTTTATGCTCCAGGCTGCCTCCTAAAGAAAGGATTTCTCTCCAGGCTCAAGATGTGAAACTAAACAAAGGATTTCTCCCCATGCCAAGCATTAGTTCTGGAGATGGAGCTCTTGAGCTGAAATAAACTGGCTGTTCTCTGCATTCAAAAAGGTGGAGTGCAGAGCCTTCATTTCATAAGTGGTTTTGATGGCAAAAGAGCTTTGCTTGGTGTCTTTATACATAATGCTTTTATTCTTATAAATGCAATCATGTAGCAAACAACCATTCCAAGCTTGGGAGGGAGCATGCACGGTGCGAGTAAGCCCAAGCTGAGATCACAGGAGAGCCATCACTGTGTGCTCTCACTGGGGGTCATTTTCTTCCCTCTGGTAACAGATTTCTGTTCCAGAGGAACACAGAAAATCCAAGTGTGTCACTTCAAGCTGCAGAGCTTGTTTTTGCCACAGAGAAACTAGATCACAGCAGTCCCTCTGGCTTGAAAACTACTCACGAGCAGCATTTGAGGAGAACACTGCAGACCCTCCCCTGCAGAGACCAGGCAGCTCCTCAGAGAGGCCAAATGTTTGTCTTTTAGAACCTTTTCATAACCCACAGCAGAAATCCCAAACACAGCAATATTTACTGTTACACTGATATAACTATATAATGACACTAATATTTACTGTTATAATGATACACTGTGTGAATCACAGCAATATTTACTGGTTCCAGAGAACAGTGAAGATGGGTTTGCACACAAGGAAAAGCTGGACAGAAGTTGCGCTGAGTCTGGTTTGGGGGGGGGTTTAATAGGCAAGAAAAATCACTATCAGAAATGTTATACACAAAGTTTGACCTTTCTTTTAATCTCAGATTTTATGGTTTTACCATCACCAAATGTTTGTAAAAGCTTTAGAATCTTTCCCTGGTGTGAAATGAACCAAACCAAGTATTTAACCATGTGCAAGATGTTGAAAACCCACAAAATACAGTGACAAACATGTTACAAACTCAGCAGGGAGAAGCACCAATGCCCTGAACTGCAGCAGCCACCCAGCACAGGCACATGAGAGGATTTAGTGCTCCCCACTTCCTGCCTCCTCCCTTCAAAAGACATACTTCCACGTAGGCAAATGTATCATGATCTGTGCAGTACATACGTGATCCCACCAACATTCACTGAAGTTTGGAAGCTGGTGTTCCAGGCTGTACTCCAGAAACTCAAACATCACACTGATGATCATACACATCCACCAGTCCCGAATCATCAGCGTCTGTATAAAGGGAGAAAAGAGTCTTTCAAACATCCACAGTTGCACAACAGAGTAAAAACCATTACAAAAATGAACCCTTGCACATCAGCCTGAGCAGAACCAGACACCACTTACAATAACACCCTTTAGAGACCTAAATACAGGAGAACTCCATAAATCCCGCAGAGACACTGCTCAGATTTAGGTTTGCAACAGTGCATTAAAATTACTGCTTTCTCCCTAATTTCCCTGGTTGATTCCAGGATTCTATGATCCTTGAGGCCCCTCCAAGCTGTGATTCTGTGATTCAGTAGGAAGGAAACCAGTTAAACAAACGGAATCACGGGGTGCTCAGCGTCACTGGTAGCATCATCCCAACGCTGCTCAAAAAAGGCTTTTCAGATCCTGCTTAACACAAACTAAAGGAGTCACCTGCACTAAATGTCAGTCCTGTGCTGGGACACTGGGTCTATGCTACACCAGCTCCCAGCTTGTCAGGGTGAGCAAGGAAGAGCAGCATCTTCATCCATGTTCAGCATAAGGATTCAGCTGCACTGCAGCCCTAGGACATCCCCATCACCTCAGCCTGTTGTAAAGCAACGTAATGTTGCTTAGAAAGACATGAGGTGACCCAACATGGTCAGGAGGGGAAGGAGATGAAACAGCTTTTCATGCAGTACACACACTTAGTCTAGTTCACAGATGACTGCCTGGTGTAATTGCTCACACAGGCTGGCATCACTCAAACAGAAGCAGTCAAGCTTCAAAAGCAGAACAACATCACAACAGAAATGGAACAGAAGATCCATTCTTACCTTCAGGTACCAGCCAAAAAAGTGAGCAGGGACAAATCCATCCAGTTTGTCCTATAAACCAAGAGAAGAGTGTGGGTCATTCTGCACTACAACAATCACACCTTCTTAAAGACTTTAAGCAGCAATAAACTTCAGTTGTTTCACATCTAAATATAGATGTATATCATGACTTTCCTTGTTCTCAAGCACAGTGAACAAATAAGCCCCTCCAATGCAAAGTCAACAATTTCAAGGGTCAGAAACTGGAATGAGGACTGTACTGATAAAGCAGAGACTACCTGTTTAATGCTAAATGTCAAGCTCCTTAAATTCCAAGGGGACAGAACCAGAACACGTTCAAGCCAGAGTAAGAACATGCATTTCCTCCTCAGATCTCATCTTCTATCTAATAAAGCTTCTTAAATCTTATCAGTCCTGCCCCCATAAGCCCCTGGGCAAAGAGTGCCCTTCTCCCTGCTCGCTTTGGTGCGGGACTGGAAAAGGGCAGCTGTAACTCTCAGTTATTCCACTTCCAGATGCACTGAAGACTTGCAGAGCAGACCAAAGGACTCCGTGCTCCTCACTACATAAGCACCAACAGCTCCAAGCCATCAGAGAGTTGTAAATAATTCTAACTTCTTTGCCCTTGAATTTCAAGTCTTCTGTTTGCCAGCAAGAAACAACAATCTGATGGTTTCTAGTACTCAAAAAAGTGCAATTTCACTTGCTTGAGCAGCCTGGTCTAGTGGAAGGTGTCCCTGACTGTGGCACAGGGGTGGAACAAGATGGTATTTAAGGTCGCTTCCAACACCAACCACTCTGTGATTCTATGATGCAACTTTTGGACTTTGTGGCTCAAGGTGACTGAGCAGAAGGTTCTTTAAGCACTCAAATAAATCCAAACTCCTGGGGAAAAGGTTGACATCAGCAACCTGAGAAAGAAAGGCTGTTAAAGCGTTCACCCTCTCTCCTGGGCAATGCAATGAGGATACAAAGAGACACATCCCCATCTGATTGACAGGAAAGGTCAAGAGAAGAGAAATAAAGCAACTAAAGAATCAGTCATGACTTGTTGTATGATTCAGCCCCCACAGAGACTCACAACTGCCCTTTGCAGAGTTCACTTAAGCAATCTTTACCCAAAAAGTCAGACTCAGCAGCAGCTTTCTTTGTCTCTTACCCAGATGTTGTGAAATGGATCCGTTTCATTGCCAGGATCATACACAAGGCAGTTGCCACCATAGTCCCTTTCTGGCAAAGGAACACCTAAATGTGGGTCAATGTACTTCATGAACTGCCGCCCGTCCTGGACTGTCTGCAAGAGGAACACAAAGACCATGTTTCCCTCTTAGTGAGGATCCATGCACAGGAAAGTATAAAGTTCATCAAGACCAAGGTTGTGTCTTCAAACGGGTGCTGGGTTTCTTTATCAATTTGTTGCAGAACAGCCCTCAGAGCATCACACAGAAATACCCCCGACTCCAGAGCCTCCGATGCGAAATATGGAGGGGAAAAATGACCAGGGAATGAACTTAAGTTTCCTAAAGATGAAAACTCAGAGATCCATAACCCTGTTTCCCAAGCCTTCTCTATGATCCCTCCCTCCCAAAGGCTTCACTCTCGAGCTGGCACACAGCTCATCCTCTCCACTGCCCCTCTGCCTTGCCTGTCCCCAACTCCAGCTTGGAAAGGGCAAGGAAGCAGCAGCCAGTCACTCAGGAAAGGCTCTTTCATGGCTGCATCCCCTGCATCAGTGAGGCCTGTGCTGCCTTTCGTGGCAGAGAACTATAGTGCAGCTCACTGAATAAGGAGTATTTTCAAACAAGGCCGCACTACAGCAAAGGGAATGAACTGGAAGCAAACAGGGAGGAAGAAGTTACCAAACATCAGTTGTCAGCAGCGACCAAAACTTGACCTCATTCACTAGCACCTCAGGCACACATCTGCTGAGTCAGTGACTCCCAGCTGCTGGGTCAGTGTTTCACAGCAGGAGCAATGGGATGTCTGTGACTGACCAGCAACGGTAAAAGCAGAACAAGGGAGAAGGAGTTAATAGCAATAATAGTTAAATTACAGACTAAAGCCACTAAGGTGACACAGAGACAAGTTCCAGCCCTGAGCGAGCCTGTATTTGCTCTTAAGGAAGTTTAGTCACAGACTCAGCATAATTTTAACCTATTTAAACCTGTGCAAAGTAATAATGTATTTTTAGTAGAGGTGAGTGTCCTGAACCACTGGACGGCTGGAGACACAACACACTGCCCAGGGAAGCAAAGCAGCTCCAGGCTCTGCCACCAGAACTCACAGCTACACAGAGACACCCCATAAAAATGGGGTGTAAGAACGTATTCAGGGTGACTACAGCTTGTCTGGAGCATCATTTACACGGTGCCTGGAAACAACAGGGTGACACGAAGCACTGACAACACAAGGACTACAAGAAACCTGGAGAGGAGCTTTAGACAAGGGCCTGTAGGGACAGGACAAGGGGAATGGCTTGAACCTGCCAGAGGGAACACCGAGATGAGCTCTGAGGCAGAAGCTCTTCCCTGTGAGGGTGCTGAGGCGCTGGCACAGGGTGCCCAGAGAAGCTGTGGCTGCCCCATCCCTGGCAGTGTTCAAGGCCAGCTTGGACACAGGGGCTTGGAGCAACCTGCTCTAGTGGAAGGTGTCCCTGCCCGGGGCAGGGGTTGGAGCTGGAGGAGCTTTAAGGTCCCTTCAACCCAAATCAGTCTGGGATTCTGTGAGTCTCCTTCAAAGTCTCCAGCTCCTTCTTTACACTCGAACTCAGTTTGCAGTGGGGTGCACACACACAGGAACACAACAGCTTTGTTACCAGCACCAGGTTCACTGCTCTTGCCTATCTGACAATACTTCCCTTCAACTGTTGCATTTCTGAGAAGCCACAGAAGTGGAAAAGATTCTCACTTACCAAAGGACAAGAATATGGTACAAAACACTTTGGAAGCACCAGCAGCATGTCTGTCTAGGGAAAACACCACCCTCAGTTTGCTGCCATTACACAAATGGTGGATGAAATGTTAGTTTATCGCAAAAAAACCCCACCATTCAAAGCACCCAATGCAGGGGGAGCCTAACTGGGGCTAGACAAGGTGAAATACATTCAGATTATCATTTTCCCTCTATCTGGAAGTGTCTTTCAATAGCACCATGATTCAGTTTCACAGAAATGAAGAGCATCTGCTGTAGTCAGCAAGAATCCTGAAGGATTTTATATCCACATTGAACTGGTGTTTAGTAGTAGAGGTCTGGGTCACTTACCTGGAAGAGTATAAAGATGAGGAAGAGCTCATAGACAACGCTGACACACAGCCAAAACCTCCAGTAAGCTACAGAGAGAGACAAATGGGATGTCAGCAAACAGCAGTTATTCAGTTACTGCAACACAAGTCAATGTGAAGAGGGATGCTCCCAGCAAGCAATTCCAGAGGCCAGCATTCCAGTGACACCCTTCCTGAGGAGTACAACCAGAAAAGGCTCTTTAACTGCCTGGCTACCTACATTTGCCAGAGCAGCTTGGGCAGTGACCTGGATCTGGGAGAATGGATCAGGATCCATAAGAACGCTTCAACCCAATGAACCAAATCCCTAGGAATTAGAAGGAACCATTCGTGCCATCTGCAGTGCTTTCCAGCAGGCCCTGGAGGGGACCTAGATCCTTCTGGAACTAACGTAGTTTCTCACATAATTGGATATGTCCAACCCAGGTCTTCCCAGCCCTTTCACAGCCAACATCTGCCCAAGTGCCGCTAGAACGGACGGGATCAAGCCCAGCAGGAGGAATTGCTGCTTTTGCAAGCCCACATTTTCCCCTGAAGACAAGGTGGTTGTTTCCTCAAGGGACAGAAAACACTGCAAAATACCAAATATCATCACTTTTACTGGGAATTAAATTTAAAAAAGTACCCAAAGATGTACCAGTTGCCAGAGGCAAGACCTGTGAGATCATTTGAAACTCTTCATACTAAAACACCAGGTAACACGCAGCTGCTTCAGAGCCTGCAGCCCTTTTTCACCCTCCCAAGATGCACAATCACAGATCTTCTCACACTGAAGCAGCACCTCAAGCTAAAGGGTACACAAGTTACAGTATTTGTACACTTCCAGCTCCACCACTGTCACCTCAGCTCCTCTGAGAGGCACCCTCCTCAGCAGCACTCTTCTGACTGTCCCGATTCCAGCTCCGTGGTCCCAAATCATCCCACTGCTCCCACAGACTGGTCTGGTCTCCATTCCATAAGGTGATTTCTAGACTCAGAGATCTCATCCAGCATTTTGTTAACTCCAATCCAAGAGCCTCTGCACTGGTGGAGCCGCACCCTGAATCCTGTGTCAGTTCTGGGCCCCTCACTGCAAGACAGACATTGAGGTGCTGGAGGGGGCCAGAGAAGGGCACCGGAGCTGGAGCAGGGCCTGGAGCACAAGTGTGATGGGGAAGGGCTGAGGGACCTGGGGGTTTAGTGTGGAGAAGAGAAGGCTCAGGGGGGACCTGATCGCTCTCTGCAACTGCCTGACAGGAGGATGGAGCCAGGAGGGGGCTGGTCTCTGCTCCCAAGGAACAAGGGATGGGACAAGAGGAAATGGCCTCAAGCTGCCCCAGGGCAGGTTTAGCTGGAGCTGAGGAACAATTCCTTGCCCAGAGGGTGCTCAGGCATTGGAACAGGCTGCCCAGGGCAGGGCTGGAGGCATCGTCCCTGCAAGTGTTCACAGCCCGTGGAGCCGAGGCCTCAGTGCCAGGGGTTAGTGGTGGCCTTGGCACTGCTGGGAAGGGTTGGAATTGATGAGCTTAAAGGGATTTTCCAACCTGGTTGATTCCATAGTTCCAAGAGGAAGCTGCTCAACACAGAGCCAGCCCATGCACAGGCAGAGCCCTCCAGCCTTTGTAACTAACCACAACTGAAAGCTCACACAGGTAACTCAGCAAAACCTGCCTCATTCCAAGCGGGTATTTAAATTCCTCAGTAACATCCCATAGTAATCACTCTGGAATGTCTTTAATAGACTTTCTTTCAGGTGTTTCCTGTTTATGCTTATAAACCAGAGCCATCCTTCCATGGTTCCATCGTGGTGACAGCAGGGTTGGATGGGGGCAAAGAGGGATCAAAAGCCGGTGGCTGATAGGGCTGAGTGGAAACAGAAGCTGCTCCACCTGTATGAACAGTTCAAAACCCGAGAACCTTCAGGCCTGATTTGGGCGTTTATCCCTCTTAACTCCCAGGGAACTTGGGTATGTTCATTTAAAAGCATCAACATCACATCAATAACGCAAGAACATAAAACTCCAGGCTTGCAAACATTGTCCATCAGCTCAGAACCCAAGATCAACTGGCCACAAAGCTGCAGAGCTTCCTAGAGGCTTGTTTGTCCCTGAAACAAGAATAAATGTCCTCTTTGCCCATCTCAGCCTCAGGTAGGGGGAAAACCCACCTAACAAACAACCCCAATGCAATTTAAAGAGAAGCCTCTCACAGCCTGGCTTCTGACACCACCTTCAAAATAGTCTGAAACGTGTGAAGGTGGCACCTTATTTCAGCCAAGCTGCTGGATTTGTTTCATCCAAATGATCTATTTCACACTGCCAGGGAAAAGCAGAATTAAAAGAGGCAGACGGGGCTGCAGAGCAGGTTCAGAGCTCTGGACATCTGCAACTTCGAGAATTTTTATTGGAAGTCTACAAACACAACTGCCATTTCTTGTTGTGCACCACAATGAAGCGTCTCCTTAGGGCTCAGTCAGTAAAAACCCAAACTTCTAAACACGTTGTGAGGTGGTTTGTGGTCGATAAGGTGCCTGCTATTCTCTCCTACAACGACTGTGCACCTTGAAGATGAAGAACTGAGTTCAAGCCAGAAGAATTAGCCTGTCATTAACACACTTCTCCCACAAATTGAACTTTGCTTCCTTCCTTCCTTCACTTTTACACTTATAAATGATGAGTGTTTGCTGACCTGCAAAGCCTTGTATGACAGGTTCTACACTCCTCACAGCCAGAAACATGATAGTACTTCTGACAGTGATGCACATCAGTTCACAGAGCAGGAAAATCTAATCCCCTACCTGAGCTTTCCTCCTGCATGCAGAGGGCTCTGGCGCAGCAGATCTGCAGCTGCCTCAGCATAAAGAGAAGATCTAGTGATAATTTCTTGTGCTTCCCCTGTCTGCCACAGGCACCCGGGAGGGTTGGAGGCTGCTCTGGATCTGTACACGTACACCAGAGCAAGATGTTTTCAAAGCTGTACAAACATCGTGTCCTCTCTCTTCCTGGACTGGCCTCAGCTTTCGTTGCAGGGTTATTTTTGGCATACCTCTAATATCGGTTTCCCTTAAGTGAACCCATCACCACAAACCTCCTCAATTAGAACCATCTTCCCAGTTACTGCTCCGATGCTGCCTCAAATCAGGTTTTCTAACGGCGATTCCCCTTGGTGTATAAGATGTACACAACACAATGAGCGAGAATGTAACACGATGTATTAAATCAAAATAACTGCTGGCAAAGGGTGGGAATATTGGAAGCTATTTCTGGCATTAATTGTCATGGAAAATTTATTCCTAATTACCACGTGGTAATTGTAAGTTAACAAGAAGACATCATTGAACTCCTACACCACCAGCCAATGGGCATGTTCAAGGCCCTGTAAGAGGATGTGACAATAAGAATGAAGGTATCTTTTGTTTGCAAACACTGAAGAGGCAGCACGCTGATGCTGACTGTACCCATGATGAATTTTAGCACAAAATGCATTACACTCCCCAAATTTGGGTGTTTGCTCACCAATAGATGGACCCTCAAGCAGAGCTTAAGACTTGTCCCCTAGGTCAGCAAGAAGAAACTCAGATGATCTCAAAGGACTGGAGTAATAGAGAGCAATAATACAGTTTCATGCTTAGGAGCCAGGTTAGCTTATCAGCTGGGACAGAAGGGTTTGGATTACCTGCAGGCAGTCAGCTGTCAGTGACAGGCATGAAGAAACCACACACAGTATAAAGACAGCCACCAAGGTACTGCAGAGAGATGCTGGGAAGCTTTCACACCATCACAAAACATCAGTGCTCTCACATCTGCAATATCCTGCCCAGTTCTGAACAGCCATTTAAAGAAGAAAACTCAAAACACGAAGAGAAGGACCAAAGTGATATGGGGAAAGCAGGCTTATATTGAAGGGGGGGACTAAAAAGCAGAACTTCAGCAAACTTTGTTTCCTCAATAAACCAGTGGTGTTGGCATAGGTGAGCCATGTCTAAATCGATAAGGTGGAGAAGTGTCGAGGAACAGGAGCTGTTCAAACAGAACAACATTAAGCACAAAATCCTGCCAAAATATAAACCAGTCCTGAGCTGATCATAATGATACACATATACTGAATAACAGGGCTGAAAACCACCTGACAGCTGCATTACATCAAACCTAGATCCAGCCTGAGGAGTTCATGCAAGAGCCAACATGGCTGTATGTGACCACTGCGACCTGCCTGACCCCGAGGCTCCCTTCTGCCCTATAAATGGAAGCAGCACGCACCGGCGGCCTGCGCTGCAGTTCCTTTGGGATGAGATCTTCCTCCTGGAACAGCACCATGCCACTCAACTGCCTGGTGGGAGCTTCCCAATGCACCCTGTGTAACTGGAGAGCTGAGGCTGGGTCTCAGGGGCTGCAGAGCCTGGCTGCTGCTGCGTGGATGAGGGGAGAGGCATGACAAGGACGGGTGTTCTCCCTCCACACACTCAGTGTTGGAGGTGATTGAGTAAGTGACTGAATTGAATGGAGGATCTGATTCTGCTGAAATAGACTCCACTGCAGGCCAGTACCTGCTGTTTCTGAGACAGAAGCATGCAGAGGTGGCTCAGTCTAGGCTAGAAGTTTGCTGTAGACATCTCTGACCTGTGGACCTTCCCCATCCAGTTTGCACTGCTCTCTTCTAGGGAATAAAACCGACTTCCATGCCAGACACAATCACTGCATGTTCTGACACTGAGAACACCTGAATACCACCCATGTCCTTAAAGGCAGCAACTAGTCTTACAGGAGGAACCAGAATTAACTGTGACAGAAGGGAAAGACTAAAAACTGCTATTTAAAAGACCTCAGAAGTGCAAACTTGTGAATAAAACCAACGTCTGCTCTGACCGAGGCTCTTAACATGCCTGCTGCTTCTCATAAGGAATAGCATTCCTAAACTGGAAGGTTAAATATCTGGCATAGGAAGTACTTACAGTTTTATTTGACTACAGGACAGCCTAATGCTTTCAGGAATATTATATGAGTCTATATAAATGCCCTTAATTCCTGCTCAGTGATTCACAGCTAAAAATAAGCAAAAGATCAAAGATACTTTAATATGTTCATATTCACCTGATACAACCCTACATGGAAGAGGCTTTGTGCTGTGCTTTCAAATGTTTCCAGGACTTAGTTTCACTAGAAATCCTTATAATCACAATCAAGGGCCTCTGTTCCACCAGTTGTTGTGGATAATGGACATAGGCAAAGGGAGTGCAGTGCTCCAGTGACCGGATACACGGTCAGACGTGCAGTCCCAGTGCAGAAAGGAGGGATAAACAAGGGAAGTTCAGGTTCCAAGAATGTGGCAGCTCACACAAAGCTTTTCACTCCCAACAGGAAGCCAAAACAGGGAGATCCAACAGAAAATACCCAGTGCTACTGAGCCTGGAAGCACAGAGGACTCCTGTGCTGTTTGGAGGCAGGGTGGAAGCTGGGAGGTAAGTGCGTAGTAATGAACCTCTATTACTATTTAAATTACTACTTACCTTCTCTGTAAGTAACAAACATTTACGCGCACCATAAACGATGCAATTTATCAGAAATATCTGACTTAAGCAAGGTGAATTACCTGGATGAGGTCTTGAAAATGGTCCATCTTTGGCTTGTGTCACTCCAAAACACAGGAAAACCAAGATACTGGCAACAATGCCTCTGAAAGGGACAAACAGAACAAGCTGGTCACGTTGCTGCACCTTCTAATGACACTGGAAATTATACTCTTTGATGGAAAGCATGTCTGGTCTGTTTCCTAATTACTAACTGTGTCCATCATAAATAGATGCCTTTTGAAGATTACATTTCAGGTAAACAGGTATAAATTCCTGTACTTTCAAGCATGGCTTCATGACAGACTGTCTCAATCCCCAAAGTTTACCCATCCATCATCCTCCCTTTATCCCCATTAACTTCCATTCCCTCTGTTTTGCTGTCATTTACTCATATCCAGCCAGCCAGGAGAGGAGCCTGATCCAGCCAAGAACAATCCCAGCCAAAAGGAAGCAGAGGGAGCAGAGCCTTGATCCATGCAATGCAGATCACCATGAGATTCATGGATGTCAAATGCTTCCCTGTGTCTTTGGGAAGCCTTATGCCTGCTCTGTCAGAGATACACTTACAGTTTAGCAGTGGGAAAGCTCTCAAGCTTGACAGCTTCTCCCTGCACCCGGAGAGTTTCAGTGCAACTGAAAATGAACTGTTGAACTCATCACCACTCCAAAACATTTCCTTAGTCAAGCAAAGACAAGCAGGAGCAGATCAGCCCAAACCAGCACTGCTGCTGTTTCAAGAGATGGGTCTTTATAGAGAGCCTAACAGAAGGTGACAGAGACTTCAAAGAAACAAAAAGGATTATCAGACCATGAGCCCAAGTATGCTGAAGACAGAGCTTCATCTCAGCACCCTCAGGCCAGACTTGCACAGTTCTCTCCCAGCCTCAGCACAGCAAGTCCTGCTTAGGGACTGCCCCTGTCCTGTCTCCTTCCAGGAGGCACCATCTGTCTGTGAGACCAGAGTGAGATGGTGCAGGGATTGATCCAGCTGAAAGCTGAGGAAAGGCTTGGTTAGAGCTGGACAGGCTGAAAGAGCTGGGCTGGGGCAGCTAGAGAAGAGAAGGCTCCTGAAGGGGACACCTTAGAGCAGCTCCAGGGCCTAAAGGGGCTCCAGGAAACCTGGAGAGGGGCTTGGGACAAGGGATGGAGGGACAGGACAAGGGGAATGGCTTGAACCTGCCTGAGGGGAGATTGAGATGAGCTCTTAGGCAGAATGGAAGAAATTGTTGGAACTGGATGAGCTTGAAGGTCCCTTCCAACCCAAATCATCCTGTCGTTCTATGAGTCTATGAAAAAACAACTCCTGTTCCAGTGGCTTTCACAGGAAGGGATGCAGCAGCCCCTGTGTAAGATTCAGCCAGTGTGGAACTGAACCCTTAACGCAGCCAGAAGGTTCCAGGAGGAGATCCAGGCTGACCAAACCAAGCATGCAGCAGCCAAGATCCAGGAGTTGAAACCTTCAGGATCCCACCCTTCGGCATGAGGAGCAGACCTGCAGAGACCGAGGTACCAGTCAGGTGGAGAAGGTCTGGCATCTAACCTCAAAGTACCCAATATCAACTTAACCATCTCCTCAGATTTTAAGTAACTGAGATTTTAAACATCTCTCATGCACAAAATGGCTTTTCTTTTCCAGAGGCACTTTTTTTTTCCTGAAGACAAGTCCATGGTCTAGACTTGGGCATGTTCCTTTAGTCCTAATGGATGAAAGGGTGCAAAGCAATCCCAAAAACCTTTCACTATGTCTGAACTCCCAATAGATCTTCCCTGCTTTCCCACATTACCCTGCTAAGAGCTGGCTGAAGAGGTAACAAGTGAGCAATAGCTCCCACCCCACGTGGGCCTGTCTGCAGTCAGAGCTGCAGCCCCAGCTGTAAATAAAAGGGCTCCATTCCCAGGAGCCACAGAAATACCCAAGAACTTTGCTTTTGTTGAGGAACTGTTCCATCCCAGAACCACAGCCAACTGCTCGTACTGAACAGTTCAAACTTCTTTCCAAAGAGAAAACAAAAGGATTTATGAGAACTATTTTGTGACATTCACCTCTGAGTACAAAAAGTTTGTGCTTGCTGTAAGTCAAACTGGGGTTTGCTGAACAGATATATGTCAGTTCTCCTGCTTCCTTTGACACTGGGAAGCACAACAGAATTACCTACTGAATGAACAGCGAACAGACAGTCCCATCATGAGTTCCAGAGATGAAGCTGCTGGCAGTTTTCAGCTGATCTCAGGTAATGAGAATATTCTGCACCTCAAGTCTGCATTTGGAAATACCACGAGTAGAGAACAGTCTGCATTCTGTGCCACGCAACCACACTTATCCCTGGTCACAATCACTGCATGAACCAGGATGTCCAAGACCACTGTTTTAGTCCTTGCAAGGGTAATTTTCCCAAAGCTGGAGACGACCTGAATCTAAAACCACTGCAGGAACTTAGTTCTGTTCCCTTTCCTAACAGGCACTGAGGCAAAGGGAAGCTCTGCTGGCATCAGCTGGAGTAATTCACTTTCCTCTAGTAGCTGATTTTCTCTCCCCTCAGCTCCCCTACGGTGCCTCCTCACACAGCTCTTTCAAAGCCTGCGCAGCAGCTTGGCCTGCTAGCTTAGCACAGCTTGAAGCAAGAGCTCCTCTGGGGTTCGAGAGGGGTTTCTCCAAACTAGCCCTGCAGGCAGCCCGATGGCCACGGCAAATGGGTCTTCTGGAGCAGCACATCAGGAATCATGGAATGGTTTGGGTTGGAAAGGAGCTTAAGCTCCTCCAGCTCCAACCCCTGCCACGGGCAGGGACACCTTCCACTAGAGCAGGTTGCTCCAAGCCCCTGTGTCCAACCTGGCCTTGAACACTGCCAGGGATGGGGCAGCCACAGCTTCTCTGGGCACCCTGTGCCAGCGCCTCAGCACCCTCACAGGGAAGAGCTTCTGCCTTATCTCCAACCTGAACTTCCCCTGTTTCAGTTTTAACCCATCGTCCCTTGTCCTATTGCTCCAGTCCCCGATGAAGGTCCCTCTCCAGCACCCTTGTAGCCCCCTTCAGACACTGGAAGCTGCTCAGAGCTCTCCACGCAGCTTCTCTTCTCCAGGCTGAACAGCCCCAATGTTCTCAGCCTGTCTCCATATGGAAGGTGCTCCAGCCACCGAGCATCCTCGTGGCCTCCTCTGTTTAGGAAGACACTAAATGGCAAAGCGTGCTACAAAACTTAGTTTAGCACTGAACCAAACAAGAAAAGGAGAACAGCAAGAGTTGCAGTAACACACAGAAGCTGTGTGTGTGTTGGTTTACGAGTCGATTCAGAGGCACAAGACAATGGATCTATGGATGTCCATGAGCATCTGCCTGTCTGTATCACCCTTTGTTCACGGTGTTTAATGCAGCAGCTCTCACTGCTGCTCCCTCCCTGCTGCAGGACAGCAGCACAACTGGTGCCATCCCCCAGTGGCACCACAAGCTGCACATGAGGTGTAGCCTCCTTCTCACCTTGTTGTCCCTGTGGGTGTTCAGCAACAGGAGTCGGAGGTCACCAGCTCACAAATACCCCTACATCTGTTACCATGGCTGAGCAGTGACCTGCTGTTAACAAAAACTAGTGTGAAAAGGCACCTTAGAAGAGAGACTGTTTCATGGCCTGAAAGTCAATGTACAACCCCACTGCACACAGGATTTTCAAACCCAAGTGTGGTTTTTATACGGAAAACATTAACTTTTCTCCCCCCAGAACCCCTGCACAGTGTTCAAAGTATCTGGGAGACGTGGATTTGTTCCACAGGCACTGTATGCACAGGAGGTGGCTGCATCTTCACTTGGCTGCCCTCAGAGCTGGAGCTCAGTCCCGTCAGCTCCTCCTGGGTGCTGAAGGGAAGAGAAGCTGATGGTTGTCAGAGGGGCTGGAATATTCCAGGGCTGCTCTGAAGGCTGGAGGAAGTGTGAGTAAAACGTCTCACTGATCACACAGGCTTTGATGCAACATCTCTTAGGCTATGAAGTGAATTTCCAACTATCTTCAAAGGAGAGGCAACCCAACTGCATGTACCACACGACCCCACCGACATCGCTGTGCATGATCCTGGGAACTCCAACTGCATTTACAGCTGGAATGTTTCTATAACCCTACCATAAAAACCTATCCCTCCTTTCCTTGCCCTGACATGCTGCAGGAAGGGAAATGACACCAAAAGGCAGCATGTGAACAGATACACGCACAAATCTTGACTAAAGGCACCACACCCCATGATCTCACAGGTTCTTGCTCCGATTTGTTTCTTGTCCATCATTTCTGCTGATGGCTTGTTGAACAAATCCCACCTCCACCCTGCCCTCACCTCCTTCCTAAAGACACTGGATGAAGCACTTTTATAGGGGAGAAGGTGGGACCTCAGCTCACTCCCTATTGCTTGGTGAGCCCAGGAACCACAGCAACAGCAGCACAGCAATTTGTACATTTACTCCAAGTTAATGCTCTGCTCTGAGCACCTAATGCAGTTCACAGGCATTTGGACACCTCCCAGCAAGAGCTCGAAGTCAAAGAAGGTTCAAGCCTTTGTGACCATGTATTTAGAGTGTGCACTTAAGGACAGGACACTGCTCCACTGTCATTGTGCAGAGCCTGGAAATAAAAGAGCATGACAGCTACAGACACAGCTCACTGGTAATAAACCTGCTTCTGTTCATTAAGCAGGCCAGTGTCACCATGAAATAGCTGCACACAGGGACAGCCTCCCGCTGGCCAGGAGTTTAGATCAAACCACACAACAGCTCTACATTAAGACTGAGCAAGATCGCAGGGTAGGATATGGGATTTTAACTCATGGAAGCCAAAATCAACAATCTGGAGATCTGGATCTACTCATGCATGTTGTGACCATCTTACTCCTGCTTTGAAACACCTCTTTTTCTTCAAATATACACTTAAGGAGCCACATAAAATTGGGCAGATGTAAGAGAGCAACAGGCACCCAGATGCCAAAAAAGAGAATGGCTGGGACATGAGGTGAGCTGGAATCCTTCACACCTGATGGTGCTAAACTTGGTTTAGCCACTACTCCAAAGAGCTTCAAAAGAGATTCAGTGGAGACCAGAGAGGAGTTCAGTGAACACTGAGTGTAAGGAGCATGTACACAGACCCTGCCATCCCTTCTGTAAATCAGGGCCAAGGCAGAGGCAGAGCTTAGGAAAGGCCCACAGGACTCGTGTGTTCTGTCTGCACTGATCTCAGCTTGGAAAAAGCAATGATTTGGCAGTTAAGTGCTATCTCTGAATTCACATGTAGCTTGGGTGGCTGTGGCAATAGCACGAGATGTAGCCTTCAAAACCAATAACAAAATCCAGTGTTTGGAAGACCATATACAATTCTCAGGATGCTGCTTTTCAAGTAATTATGCATCTAGATATTGCAGACAGCTTTCCACAACCAGAGCTGCAGAAGGGATCAAAGAAAACACACAGAATCATAGAACAGAATCCCAGAGTGGTTTGTGTTGGAAGGGACCTTAAAGCTCCTCCAGCTCCAACCCCTGCCACGGGCAGGGACACCTTCCACTAGAGCAGGTTGCTCCAAGCCCCTGTGTCCAAGCTGGCCTTGATGCCAGGGATGGGGCAACCACAGCTTCTCTGGGCACCCTGTGCCAGCACCTCAGCACCCTCACAGGGAAGAGCTTCTGCCTTAGATCTCACCTGAACCTCATGTTTGTCAGGTTAAAATCATTCCCCCTTTTCCTATCACAACATACCCTTGCCAAAAGTCTATCAGACAGAACCTGTAGAGGGACACTCGCTTCTCACTGCCTGGTATGATGCTGTTAAATGCATTTTAACAACTGGGTACATTATTCCCTCCACTGAATATGCAGAAAGCAACTTCTATTTCATGAAAGAGAGGTTAACCTGCTGCTTAATCTTCTCTGGTTTTGTTTTTATCAAAGCAGTAAAGGCTCTAATCCCAATAATAAGATATTCCACTGAGTCACCTCAGACCTGTATTACTCCACACCGACGTGTCATCACTTCTCTTCCAACTTTCCCCTTCTTTACTTGAGCTGCCACTGCAGCTAATATCACAGCTCCATCCAGTCACTGGGAATAAGATGGCATTTGTGCCCACACCAAAGCCTTGCAGAAGCTTTCCCAGCTCCAGGCAGGGCACACACTGTGTTCAACTTGCTCCATTTCACCCCCACAGGTAAAAATACAAACCCTCAGCTCCGCATACAAGTGTGAGTTACATTTGCCACATCTATTGTGTAAGTGGCAGAACAACAACCAAGGTTATCTCAGGAAATAGCCCAATTCCTGCATCTCCATGACAATGAACACTGGATCCTGACTCACTTCAGAAAACGTAAAAAATAGGAAGAAACCCTTTAATAGCAAGGGGAAAATAGAGTGTTACAGTCAAGAAACCAGACTAGTAGAAAACAGAGTGATTTCCATGCTGACAGCAGTCTGTAAGCATGCCCTTCATCTTTGAGACACACTTAGCTTTTTAGAAGACAACTTTTATTCCTACTTTTGGTTCCCTGCTGTATTTCTTTAAAAAGAGGAGAAATTCAACCACATTATGGTAGGACACCTTCCACTAGACCAGGATGCTCCAAGCCCCATGCAACCTGGTCACTCACTGCTATAGGAGTGAGTGACACTGACCTGATTAGAAATGAAACTCAGAGAGCAGCAGCAGAGGAGCTTACAGACTTACACTTGGGTTGTCATTGTCTAAGGTTCAGTCCTTAAAACAACTTACTGCAAAGGTCACCCAAGATGGCTCATGCCCAGGGTAACAGCGTGTACAGTGAGCTGTTCATGGAGCTGCCCTCTTGTAGAACACACCTTACAGAAAGCCCTTCTCAAGCATTTACCTCTTTGTGTTGTAGGCTGTATCTTGCGGTGTTTCTTCAAGCAGGGTCACGTAGCCCAGCGCACACGTGAGGATGAACAGGACTGTTAAGGTATGAGCTCTCCTACAATGCAGAGGAGAGAAAATTGGCATCAGAAAGCAGAAGAACTTCCATCTGTCAGTGAAGCCTCAGTAAGTCCAGCACACACACAGTGCTCCACAGCACTAAAGCAGGTTTATGTATCGCACAGCACAGAAAGCAGGGTTTACAATGGCACTAAATTTAGTCACTAGCCCATTGTACACTCTCACAAAGGGGAGCCAGCCACAAGGACCCTGCCACAAGGACAGGTCTGGCTCATGTTCCCCCCAAGCCTGGAGTTCAGGAGGACTTGGGCAGACCCTCGCCAAGTGACCAACAGCAACCTGGAAAACCCAGCACCAACTGTGCTAACGGAGATCCAAACCCACCAGGTCTCAACCCTGCTTTGCCAGGTATGGACTTGGCAGTGTTGCTGCACTGCTCCTTCCAGGCCTGGCAATAAAAACTGCAGCAGACTCTTAAAACTGAACAGAGGGGAACTCGCTCCAGCCATGGGAATTGCTGGAGAGAGAAACAAGAGAAATTAGCCATTAAAAACCACTTCTCTGAATGAGACCAGTTGCAATTGTAAGAATTGTGACGCTGCCTCTGGATGCCTTATTTCCTACAGTTCTGACAGTTTCATTCCAGCTTGGATCTGAAGGGCAGGTACAGACTGCTGGCTAGAGGTGGGTGCCCACAGAACCAGAAGTTGGTACCTGCAGAACCAGAAGCAGGTGCCCTCAGAACCATATACAGCCATCTCTACACGATGGGTTTGCTGCTGGACCAACTGTTATCAGCAAAGCTCCTCAGCAAAGCTTGGTGGTTGCTCTTCCAGGCTGTTAAAACATGCAGCCTGGATGGTGTAACATACTGGTAACAGGCAGATTGCTGCTGTGTGTGTAGTCACAAGCTCTCACTCCCCCAGCCAAGGGAGGCTCACACTGATTTGGGTAAAGCCCTTTGGTGTGAAAGAAAGAGAGACAAGTACACACAGCCAGGCCAGGAGTGAAGAGGGGAAGTTGCTGCAGCCAGCTGATACTACACGCATACACCTACTGATTACAACACACAATGTTCCTACACTGCTCTGCCTGCATTGCCTTTAATTTCAAGTTGCACATTCCTTCCCTAATGAGAAGCCATTTATTGTTTTGAGTGGAAAACTTCTCTGACCTCAGCTTGGAAGCATGGGAAGTCTTAAATGGCCATTTGAGATCAAATCATACAGACACAAGTCTGTTTTAGAGGTCTACACAACTTCTCTTAATAGAGATGACTAAACACAGGTCTAAAGCATCAAGCTTTGAGAACAGAAAAACTGTGAATGAAAACAACTATGTGATGGATATTTGTACATACTGGCTCTGTTACATTTTCTTTTTATATTCTATTGGAACAAAAACTAGTATTTCTTTTTATCCCAAAAGACGAAAGTTTGTACAAGTCATACACTGCTTGATAAGGCAGAGATCACCAAGGATTGCCAAGCAGCCCACTGACCTACCTTCAAACACCAACCCCAGTAACCTACCTAGAACTGCTCTGAAAGTGAAGGTAAGCATTACTGTGAACTACATTTTCATCCTAATCCCAAGCAGAGCCACTATTCACAGCATTCTTTTAATCCCAGTGGAGGACACATGCAATACCTCATAAGCAGATGCAATCCTCTTCTGCCACTGCTGAAAAGGTGTTGGGCGTTTAACACTCTCCTCCCTGGCAGTCCCGAGGACACACACTAACCAGCTCCAGAGGGAAAACAAAAGGACCCAGGAGCACCCAAGATGAGCAAGGAATCAATGTGTCAAAGCCTCCAAATCCCAAGGGGCAAAGGCTTCACCGGACAAGCTTCCTGCTCGATGGCTGCATCCTGCCCTGGCCGAGCCGCCCCGGATGCCGAAGCGCAGGTGATTCACACATCACATACTTCACATTCACCAACAGCCACGTGATGAGGAGCCTATTTTGAAACCTGCAGGAGGTGAACACCTAAACACCAGCCTCTCAAAGGAGGCACCACACCAGGGGCTGAATGGGATGCTCGGATTCACCTACATCAGACCATGCTCTTGCTCGCTGTGTTTATGCATGTATATAATTAATACTAAGCCAACCTGTATTTTGATCAGAGAAAAGGCCTATGCTAAATGCAAGGCTCTGCACTGTACTTTATGTGGTTTATTGTTTACTTTCTTGAAACTAACATCTAAATAATATCTTAATATCTAAAATGAACCTAGAAACGCTGTCTTCCACCTGACCATTTCACCTCCTGAACACCCAGATGAAGTCAATGACATTTTCAATGCATTCAGCATCGTGTAAATTGCCAAAAATTCAGCTGTGAGCATGTCCTCATTTAGACAAATGCACCTAGAAACCCACTTAGCAGAACAACGATGGTCTGCTTCCATTCACCCCTGGGGGGAGTTGGTAGCAAAGGGCATGGTCAGTGTTGGAACACGTCATGGGTGCTGCTTTCCTTAATTATTGGTGCTGCAACCATCAGCTTGGAACTCAGGTGGTTCCTCTGTTTAATGGGGAACAAGAGGCTCTGCATCTTCTCATGTTCCTTTTAGCTCAGTTCTCACTTCCAACTGAAGCCAGATTCTCTTGGCAGCAAATGTTCAAGATGGTTAGTCTTAGAATCACAGTGATCTGTGTTGGAAGGGACCTCACCAAGATCCCATCTCAATCTCCCCTCTGGCAGGTTCAAGCCATTCCCCTTGTCCTGTCCCTACATCCCTTGTCCAAAGCCCCTCTCCAGGTTTCCTGGAGCCCCTTTAGGCCCTGGAGCTGCTCTAAGGTGTCCCCTTCAGGAGCCTTCTCTTCTCCAGCTGCCCCAGCCCAGCTCTCTCAGCCTGGCTCCAGAGCAGAGCTGCTCCAGCCCTCGCAGCAGCTCCGGGGCCTCCTCTGGCCTCGCTCCAGCAGCTCCACATCCCTCTTGTGTTATCATGCAAACGTATTTTCAGTCTAGCATGAAATCCAGAAGGCACCAGAAAGCCCTTCTAGACTGGTCTGCTTTCTGGGAAGAGCAAGTTGGCAGCTCGAACCAGGAAACTACAAGTAGTGACAAAGTGATGAGAGCTGCCAGAGGTAGCAGAGCATCACGCAACCTACCTGTCAGAGGAACAAAGGGAAAAGGTGTGGAGGAAAAGGCAAGTAAACATAGATACACATTTATCTTCCACAGCTGGGAGTTAAAACAAAGCAGAAATCCACATCACTTGGAACAAGGCAAGAAGTGAAGCAGTTACAGCAGCCAGGGAAGTGAAGAGAGACATGAAGCCGGGATGAATTAACTTGCATAAAGGATTATTTTTGCCTCCACATACACTTACAATAATCCAGCAGAGAAGAGCACACACTAAGCACACCCCAGCCAGGCCAGCACTGCAGGAATTAGTGGAAAGGCTTATGTTCTCCCAGCCAGGAGCCTGAAAAGAGCCTGGCGAAGCAGAGCAGGGATCTTCCTCCTGGAACTGGCTGGAGCTTGGACAATACACCAGAAGCAGGAGTGTGCAGACTCCAGCCAGCTCTGGGAGGGCTTCTGTCCAAAACCTGAGAGAACAGTGCCTGAAAGCACAGGCATATGAAAATATCCAAGGCCAGGAAGGTCAAAGGAAATTCACAACAAATCCCAAATTACTAAAGAGCTGGAACACGAAGTAGCTTCTCTGCACCAGCATTTCTCTGTCCTTCTACACCTTCCCTCTGGCTCTCTCCCCATTTAAACACTGGGGCATTTCACTGTCACCAACACCAGCCCTTCCTGCGCCTGGGACACAGCATCCCATAGGAAGTGATTTCCCCAGGGTGAAACTAATTCTGCACACTGCTGCCATGCCGAGCCTCTGAGTTCACCAGATACTGAAAACTCACTTCTGTTGCTGGTGGTAGCAGGGGCTGCCTTCTCTTGTTCTCCTTAAAACTACAGAGAATTAATGATAGAATCACCCAGGTTGGAAAAGGCCTTCAAGACCACCAAGTCCAACCATTCCCAGCAGTGCCAAGGCCACCACTAACCCCTGGCACTGAGGCCTCGGCTCCACGGGCTGTGAACACTTGCAGGGACGGTGACTCCAGCCCTGCCCTGGGCAGCCTGTTCCAATGCCTGAGCACCCTCTGGGCAAGGAATTGATCCTCAGCTCCATCTAACCCTCCCTTGGCAGACACCCTCCTCACGCCATTCTCAGGAGACACCTCCCCTCCTTGTGACAGGAGGTAAACCACTGAGTGCTAACACAGCGAGCAGCGTGCCTGGGCTGGGTTGCACCCCTGCAGGGCCCTGCCAGGGCATTTCCCCTGACACAATGTGCCTCTGCTCCACTGCAGCAACGTGCTGGCAGCTCTCCCCACGTGGGGAGGCAGAGGAGTGAGGCAGCAAACACAGAGCCTCCCCATGGCCTCAAAGCAGTGAGCTTCTGTAGCGTGGAAAGACATGGGAAGTGTCCCACAAGCACGAGGAAGTGCTGCAGCCACCCTCAACCTCTGCCAGCTTGGAGATCTCCTCTCTCTCTGAATGAGGTGACCTTAAGGTCCTTTCCAACCCTCACCATTCTATGATTACCAAGGCTGTATTTCCAAACCCAGCTGGCCTACATACATGTACCCTCATTCCCAATGGAGTGTGCCTGTGCTGGCCATCGGGAAGGGTTTCTCACAACCCCCAATAAACTGAAGCACCCAGGCAGAGGCCCTTTCCTTTGCTGCACTTTCCATGCTTTCTGCATCAACCAGGCTGAAGGAATTCCTACAAAGCTCTTCCAGCCCATAGAGAGTCTCCTACCCACCATTTCCCTGGGTTTTTCCTTATCTTCCTTTTTTCCTTAAACTCCACAGGTCTCTCTGCCACACTAGAACCTCAGTAACTAACACCATAGCCACATGATGGCAATAGAGAGAGGGACAGAAACACACCAATAACCAGCAGAGGACATTAAATGTAGTTAAATTCAAATTAAAGTAAGTTCAGTAAAAGCAGCTAACCCAGAGTCACAATGTAATGTGGTGATAAAGATCTATCTGGCAGCTCCCAACACCCCCAAATCAAGACTGGGTGCCTTGCTGGAAGACAGGCTTTGGTTAAATACAGGCTGTGAAACACATCCAGCAATCAGGGGTAACACAGGTATTTAGGAGAAAAGCACTCACAATGTCTAACTGGGTGATCCTGAAGTGGTAATCCAAGAGTGGGCTGGCATGAAACACCCCACCCCACCTCCTGCTGCCTTTCACTGGCTGCCAGGAGGGGAGGAACATTTGCTCTTCTCTGCAGAAGGGTTGCAGCACACCTCTACATCGGTCATTTATTGCACTGCTCAGGGCAGACAAAGCAATTCACTATTTCACTGAGCTTTTCTGCACACAAAGACATCCGTCTCCTCTCTGAGTGTCTTTAGGCATCTGCCACAGTCCCTGCTCACAGTAACAAACCCAGCTTTGACTGGACTCACTTGCACAGAGCACAGTCCCATCACAGAGACCTGTAACACATCAGCACTTGCTCTTGTGCCGGTTACAGACACAAAGCCACGGGGATGCTGTAGAAAGCTCTACGTGGGGGCATTTAACAACCCAAACCAACCAATCCAGGGGTTTTTCCATGCTAGCTCAGGAAAAACATCAGATCCACTGTGCTCCACACTGGACAAAAACTGAGAGTCAACATCTCGGCCACAAAGAGTCCCTTTGTTTGTGCTCAGAAGCTAATTCTGGAAGCAGACAGGCAAGAAACAATCAAAGGTACTGGAAACAACAGGGAACTGCCCAGAGCAGGGCTTGCCAGGCAGGCCTGGGATTCCCAGCTCCCGACAGCTGGGACAGATGCTTAGAAACGAGTTCAGGGATAAAGACACAGAAATCACCAACCTGCTCCATCAAACTTCTTCCTGGTGCCTTTCCCAGTGACACAAGAGCTGTCAGAATACGCTGGCTGAGCAGTCCCACCACACAGCTCAAACATAGGATTGCACAGCTCCAAGTGGCTAAGACTGAACATGAATTCTACAGCATGCAACTTGTTGTTCCAAGTTTAGGTATTGTACATAGAGATATTATATAGCATGTAACTTGTTATTCCAAGAACAGATATATACATATTACACAGCATGTCCCTTGTCATTCCAAGTTTTAGCAGGATTTACATGGAGCAGGCAGCTGAAGCACCACTCTACCCAAGAACTACACTTACAGCAGTAGAATCACCTTTGCAAACTGACCACTTCTGGAAGGATTTCTGACAGTGTCTACACATCCCAGACTCTTGAACTTGCCGAACTGAGCCACGTGGGAAACCTCATCCCAGCTTCTGAACTTCAGAGGGAAAAGGTATTTTCTGCACTTCAGAGACAGAGAGCACCTACTCCCTTACATTTCCATTTTCCATGAGCACCTCTGAACAAACAGCACAAGACGAGTCCCAAGGGTCACAGGAATAAATCCTTCCTCTGTGTAATCTTCCTTCTCAGCCACTGTAAGAACTGAGGCACTACTAAGGATTCAGTAACACACTCAGGGCTGTCAGGCACAGGCCAAAAGGAACAGGAGGAGAAGCCTGGAAACTCTGACAAGCTTTAAACTGCTGCTGCCAGCACGAGTGACACGCACTGCTGGGGGAAATGAAGCAAACAGATAAGCTAAGGGACAATTTGGTAACACCCGTGTCCTCACTGCCCTCGGGAAGGGACGAGCAGGCAAAAGGGAAGCTCCTTGGAGCACTCAGACTCGCAGAACAATTCATGTGGGCAAATGAACCTCTGCCACAGCCTCTGAGGACAACCCTGCATGGGTGGCAGACTGCCCCACAGCCCCACAACAGCAGGAGGGTGCAACGAGGGGTGATAACACAGTAAACCCAGCATTAGGTGTTTTTAAGGCACCACAAGACACCAGGCAAGAGCCACCTCGGCCAGACAGGAAGAAAAGGACTGTTTTACCCATTTTCCATTTATAAGGAGGCTCCACTCCGCAGGCTCAGCAGGATCCAGGTATTCAGCACCCTACATGTGCCAACACTAAAGGGTGCTCCAACACTAAAGACAGCTCCTCTTCCCTCAAGACAAGGATGTCCTCGGCTGCACCTCTGTACGTCAGGCTTGTGCAGAGCCCCCCACTACGACCCAGCAGCATCCGAGTGATTCTCTGCAGTGTGTACTAGCAGAAATATCACCCAGAATCAGCAGCTTCATCGAGATCAACACCCTCTGCTCCACTTGTGCCCAGATTGGCAGGGCAAGCGCCCTCCCCCTGCTGCTCCTTAATGTCAAACTGGAGCCAAATCACATCGCCCTCAGCTCATGTTCCAACAAGGCACCTCAGTGACAGCTTGGCTTCCTTCGGCAAGGAGGACATGAGGTTAACAGGCACAGAAAAGCTCTGCACACACACACATGTGCTGAAGGTGATTTCTGGAACAACCCCTGCAAAGATGGGATTGAGAAGTGCTGTTCCAGGTACAAGCACATCCCTTCCTGCAAGGCCCGAGTGTAACAGTGGGTTTGCCCCACTGGCCTGACAGACAGGCATGGTTTCTGCACTGAGCTTCTGCCCCGAGCATGCCACAAGACCACACAGAACCCCAGACGAGCAGGGCTTTAGCGTGAGCACCTGAGCTTTCTACAGGGTTACAGGAAAGAAAATGGATAGAAAAGGCTTCTTCCAAGGCTGCAGGAAGGGGAAGAAGTAGGTGGACCCATATCACAGAATTAACCAGGTTGGAAAACACCTTCAAGACCACCAAGTCCAACCATTCCCTACCACTGAC
>NW_009927119.1:0-209 GCF_000696875.1 Nestor notabilis | reverse complement strand
CCTTTCCCAGCCCAAACCCCCCCAGGTCCCTCAGCCCTTCCCCATCACACTTGTGCTCCAGGCCCTGCTCCAGCTCCGGTGCCCTTCTCTGGCCCCCTCCAGCACCTCGGTGTCTCTCTCGCAGTGAGGGGCAGTGCTGATAAGACAACAGGGCTCCAGCACGGGGGCTGAGCAGAGACCGGGGAGCTGCGCGGGGTGTCTGATGGAGG
>NW_009927118.1:1748-26670 GCF_000696875.1 Nestor notabilis | reverse complement strand
GGCTCCAGAGCAGAGCTGCTCCAGCCCTCGCAGCAGCTCCGGGGCCTCCTCTGGCCTCGCTCCAGCAGCTCCACATCCCACTTGTGTTGGGTGTCCCAGACCACGCAGCCATAACCACGCTGTGGCACCAGCGGGTGATGTGCAGGGAGAGGGCTCTAGGCCAGGTCAAGGACAGAAAACTCCAGGCAGGTTAATGTCCCTGGGTGGACATGGCGTGTGGGTCCTCACCTCGCTGAGGTTTAGCACTGACTCTTGCTTTGAGCCTCTGTGGGCTAAACCAGGCTCCTGCACAGCGCTTGCACCCCTGCTGCGTGCGGAGCACTGCCCGGCTCCATCCTGTGGTCCTGCCTGTGCCCTCTCCCACCACTCCCTTCCCCTGCTTCCATTTAGTAACTGCCGTTTACAAGCCCAAACGCTCATTGTCCAAACGGGGATTAGGCACCATCTGTGCAAACTTTGAGGCCATTTTCGGTGACTGGGAGGAAACAGATGACTCAGAGAGACATTGCGACACAGATTGCTGGGATCTCTGGGGAGCAGCCCTGTTAACCCAGGCACCTCCCAGCAGCCTTGGCAAGGGCACCAGCAGCAGGTTCTGGAGGTCTGCGATGTCCCCCCTGAACCATGAGGTGCTGCCATCCAGCTATTCCTCATGGCAGAGCCTTAGTCCATCTGGTCCCGCTGGTGGCTCCTGAATTCTGGTGCTGGTGGGAAGGAGATGCAATGTGTGGGCTCCTTGGTGAAGCGCTGGGGTCAGGGCAGCCTGCATTAGTGTGGGAGCTCCCAAGACCCTCGTGGTGTAGCCTTTTTCCCTTGGAATGGTGTCTGAAAGATGGAGTAGGGAGGTGACAGGAAGCATGGCATCCACTGATGGATACCAGGAGATGCTTCTCTCCACACCACCTCAATTTATGTGTTCCTGTAGCCCATCTGGACTGGGATGACACCCGGGCTGGGGACATGGTGGTGGTGCAGAGGACCAGGCTGTTGGCCACGCTGTGCAGTGAGGAGCACTTGCCCATGGTGGGATTTTGAGCAGGACTCGGTGTGGGTGCAGCTGCTGCAGGGTGAAGAGGGAGATGTTGGATGCTGGTCTCCTTTTAGTACAACCTGAACAGCTACTGATGTCTCTGACCTGTGTGGGCACTTGGATTCCCTGCAAAACTAGAGAGCTCCAGCCAGAACCCTCTTTGGTCCAGTGTCCTGAAGGAGGAAGTCTGGGGGAAGACAACAGTTTTTATGGTGGTTAAGGCTGGGAAGACTGAGGGGAACACACATTTTGAAGGATGGTGATTGAGCTGATCCCATGGTTACAGGAGGTGGATCTGGGTCCTGAGCAGGGCAAGCACAGATAAGCCCAAGGATCTGACCAGGGATCCCTGGGTGATGGGTGTGAGGCTGGTGAGTGAAGTGCTCCTGATTTTTGTTTGTGGGGTAAAAAGGGATTTCTCACTTGTAACCTTTTCCCTTTGCCCCATGTTTTTGTTGCTCCCCAGCTTCACCATATCTTGTTCCTGGCTCGCCAGGACACTGCTGGAGTGCAAGGGTTGCTGCTGGAGCAACTTGGAGCTCAGATCCAAGAGCAAGGACAAGGCAAGGCTGGATTCCGAGTGGTGTCAGTGATAGGGAAGGAGCACCAGGAAAGTGCTCCTCATCTGGGAGCATCTCACTCAGCTCCTGCTCACGGTGCTGTCCATACCCACTGCATTGGGATGGGAGATGGGTGTGAGATATGTCAGCTCTCTGCTTTGCTGGGGGCCTGCCTGTATCTAATCTGGTGTCCTGTGCACAGCTCAGGGGCTTCAAATCCGGAGAGGTGATGGCTGGGGCAGAAAATAAGTAGCCTTCAACAAGGAGCTGTGATTAAGGCAGCTTTACACCATAGGTCCAGCCTGGACAGATACAATAACCCCAGAAGTTGGTGAAATTATTGGGCAGAGCTTAAGTAAAATGATCTGAAGACAGTGCTAAGGCAGGTGAGATTTTACTTGGCTTAACACACAAAACAGGGAAGAAAAGGAAAGGAAAGAATTTCCCCTGTGAAAGTCTCGGCTGATTCAATTTCCAGTGACAGTCAAAGAGTTAAAGTGATATGTTGGGAGTTATGAGTGTTTATCTAAAAGAAAAGTGGCAGGTGAAAGGGATAAAATAGCACAGTTTGTAAAGCAATGCAATATGTTTGAATTATCCGAGGATCAGAGCTGGAATTTGGAAGGTAATAGTGGATAGAAGGAAATGGGAGATGGAGACAGAAATAGGATGAGGAAAAAACAGCTCGAGGTGGCTTCCCCATTGGCTGCTACAAAGGAAAATAAAAGGGGGTTGGCATTATTAGGACCATTGTGAATTTGTTTATTAGAGGGGATTTTTATTGTACTTTCAGAATTAAGCTCAGGGCGTCTCCTCTATCAGGGTGCAGAATAGACCCTCCGGAGCTGGGTTTGGCTGGAAAACCATGTGTAGAGTCTGTTACTGTTCCCAGGGACATTCCTGGGAGCAGCCATTGCCACTCCTGACAGAGTGCTGGACCCTTCCCTTCCTCCTCCAGCACATCGGGCTGTGGGTACCCAGCCCCATGGCAGAGCCAGGTTCTCCCCAGATCTCTGATGGGCTGAGCACCTTCTCTAGCAGCCATGAAGCAACTGCTCTTCACCTTCCCCAACCATCTAATCCTGCTCTTGTCTGCAAAGCATTGGGGGATCTTCTTCATGGGGAAGATGGGTCTTGGCACCATGGGAAGATGCAGGGGATGCAGCTGAGAAGCTGTTCCAGGGCAGGGAATAAGTAGCCCTCAACGAGAAACTGTGATTAAGGCAGCCTTACACCACAAGTCCAGCCATGGACAGACACAATAACCCCAGAAGTTGATGAAATTATTGGGCAAAGCTTAAGTAAAATGACGTGAAGACAGTGCTAAGGCAGGAGAGATTTTGTTTGGCTTAATGCATAAAACAGGGAAGAAAAGGAAAGGAAAGGACAGAGCTTGGGCACCTGCAGAGGGATGCTCTCAAAACTGGCAGGGCCGTGCAGGAAGATTTCAAGTGGGTTTGTCCCAGTGCCCTCACTCTTCACTGGCTTTTACGGCCACGGCTTCGTCTGCTCTCCAGGCACCGTCCTCACTCATCCAGAGCTCAGCTTCCCCTGGGCTGTTTGCCCGGTTCTGGGACGTTTCCAGCTCACGCTGGCTGAGAAACCCAGCGAGGGCTTGGGGAAGTCACAGCACCTCCACTGCCGCCTCTGCCTGAGCCTTCTGCCGGCACAGGCTCCCCAGCTCCGAACCCTCCACTCGCCTCCTCAGCCACATCGTTGTCCTGACCTCTGCTCCTCTAGATGGAATGCTGCCACCTCCAGCATCTTCACCCGCTAAAGCCTTGAGGTTGGCAGCTCTCTCCAGGCCATGGTATTGAAAGATACTCTCCATTGCATGACTGCCCTCTTTTATCAGAGAGGGCCTTTGACACTCACTGAGGGGAACAAGATTGAGTTCAAAACTCCATGTGGTTTGCAGATACTACCGTATACATCGGCCTTCTCTAACCAAGAGAAGGTAAGAGGAAAAAGCCCAAGAGTAGAGTGTAATTGCTTCCTGAATCTGCAGACAACCCAGAGCAAGGACCCCGAGGTGTACCACCATCCCAGCGTGCTGCTTTGTCAGCCTGACTTCTCCTAGCTGTGGCACTTGGAGAACGGAGATGGCCAAGTGACTTTATTGAGAAATAAAGACACAAAGGACTCATTTATTTTGCATCTAATTGAGCTCTGAGGCCCTCCCAGATGTTCCGGGTTTCTTGGTGGAAATGAAGTGGCTGCAGATTTTCCAGCTGGCCACAGGAAGCAGAGCACTTACACCAGGCCAAGTCCCAAGTGAGCTTTCTGCAGGGCTTCCACTGCTGCTGCTTCCCTTTGGCTGTTCTGCCTTTCCCCATGTCCATCTCCAAGTCTGTTTTTCCTAAGAGCATTCCTCTGTCCCCCTCTTACCCCTGTGGTCCCAGCCCCCTTGAGAGAGTGCATCTCCCTGCTGGGCACCATGTGTTTTCTTCCTTCTTTTGCCCTGCTGGCTACTGGTTCATCCTGCATTCCATCCATCAGGCCTGGTGTCTTTCTTCTCTTAGCTTTGATGAAACAGCAGAGATGCAGCACCATCACCCCAGCTTTCACATATGCACATATTCACAATTCCCCACTTGTCTTTATTACCACAGATCTAGGGAGGTTTTCGGATGGACTTGGAGCAAGCCTGCCTGCAGCACCATCACCCCAGCTTTCACATATGCAAGATGTCCTCTTCCATGCTCATTCCCCACTTGTCTTTATTACCACAGGTCTAGGGAGGTTTACGGATGGACTTGGAGCAAGCCTGCCGTTTGCTCCCAAAGCAAACCATGTGGAAGGAAGTATGGCTTATTGCTAATGAACCAAGGCACGAAGTGCTCGAGTTCACCATCTCTGGCTTTCCAGAGAGAGGACTTTGCTCTAGAATAGAAAGCTGCACCATGAAGCTTTCTGAGATGCATTTCCTATAGCCCCACATGAGCCTGGAGAGTGTTGTTGCCATGCAAAATAAGTTAAACATTCTGCTGCAGGTAGAGACTCCAAAACATCTTCATGGAAGTGGCTTGGAAGGGGCTGCAGGCTGACAGTCACCCAGTGCTTGGCCTCAGAGAGCTTGTCTGTGCAGGGCCTGTCACCCCTGGTAGTTCTGTGTGGCAAGAGGAATATTGGTCTTCCTTTTTTTTTGCAGAATTCCTTTTTTTTTCCACTCATCCAACTGAGCTGCATCTAAACCATGGTGCCTTGACCCCCAGAGCTGCTCTGAACGTGTTCTGTATTTCCATGGTCTTTCTTGGACATCTTGCTTTATAGCCAAGTTTCAAGTTTGAAGGCTTCTATAATCCTGCCACATTTCATTTTCTGCACAACTTCCTTCCTGGACAGTAGCTCAGCAAGAAACCTCTTGTAGTTCGACAGGGTTCTTGCTTGGTCTTCTTCAGAAGCAGCCTGAAAACTCCCTTCTTGGCTCAAAAAGCCATTCACTGATAGTGGAAGGTGTCCCTGCCCGTGGCAGGGGGCTGGAACTGGAGGAGTTTTAAGGTCCCTTCCAACTCTAACCATTCTGTGGTTCTAAGTGCACACACCCCTGTGGGATCTTCTGTCAGATGGGGATGTAAAGGCAGATGAGAGATGTGACCAGCCATCATGGTTTCTCTTCCTGGTCTGTACACCAGTAGTCACTTGTGAAGGGAGATTATCTAACTGCTGTTTGCCTGCTTTGCAACCCTGCTTGATAGCCTTTTGGAAAGGGCTGGAGGCAGTGGTGAAACCTTCTCGTGGACTGAGTTTGGCTATCACCCAACTCAGCAAGGCTGGGACATCTGGAGACAGAGGCCATTGCATTGTCCAACTCCTTATTATGCCTTGCTGTACTAGGTCTTACTTGTGGTGTGGATGTGGAGGAGCTCACATGGGTGTTTCTGTGCTGTCTTGCCTCTGCTTCGTGTGGCTGCAGTCATGGGAGCAAAGCTCTGATACTGCAACAACTGTCCTGGATCAGAGCTGGGAGGAACGAGTGGGACCAACGGCCACTGAAGGGTTTTGTGTGGGTTTTTTAACCTTTCTGCACTGCTGAACAGCTGATTCTAATTGAGGTTTTCAGTTTGTGCTTCCACTCGTGGCTGGTGGAGATCTGGGAGGAGATGACCCCTGATGTGTGATTTACCTGCTTTGGACCAAGTGTCTGATGTCGAGGCACTGCCCAGGGCAGGTCTGGGATCTGCAGTGGTACAGAGACTCACCCACCCAACACACCCTGATCATGCGCTCATGTGAGGATCTGTTACTGGTCAGATTTGGGATGGGGAAGGCATGGGGGAGCTCATGGCTCCTGAGGTCCAAGCACAGACACAAAACCAGGGCTTGTGCGTGGCCACATCCCTGGGACCCCTGAGGAGGGGCTCTGTGGCTGCAGAAACATCCTGGTCATACCTGTGAGAGATGAGGAGGGGAGCACCAGGCGCTAGAATGGTCCAGCCTAACTATGGAGCTGTGGGGCCTGATGCTCAGCTCCTGCCCCTTCCTCCCGCTCCGCCTGCACTGGGTGTTCGATGCAGCCTCAGGCAGGTTGCACAATTTATTTTCCTGTGCTTAAAGCAGGGTTTTGGCAGTCAGGGTCGGGAGGCCTCTCTGAGGAGCGCTGGCTGGGCGCCCTCCCGCTGTCCTGCTGCTGTCAAAGACTCTGCTTCGCTGGGTGTCCTTCACCGTGGCCTCCTGACGCAGCTTCAGGGCTGATGGAGGAGCACTGGGTGGCCAAGACACTGCTGACATCTTCAGCAAGTGTAGGTGGGAGCAGTGGTCACCCCAGTGTGGTTGCTCTTGTGCCAGGCTGAGGTCCTATGGGGTGAGACCCGTAGAATCATAGAATCACAGAACAGTTTGGGTTGGAAAGGACCTTAAGATCATCTCGTTCCATCCCCCTGGCATCCACTATTTCCAATCCCTGTGATGTGGCAGCTATAAGGAGGACTCATCCTCTTCTGCCATCTGCCCATGCAGAGAGACACCATCCCATCCTTAAAGCATCTTTTCTCAGTGGTCCAAGGCTCTGGTTTCTTGCTATCTCCATCACTTGGCTTCCCTACAGCCACCAAATTCATGTGGATGAAGGGAGATCAGGAGATACAGGGAAATTACCGAGGTCGCCACTGCAGGAACATGCAAAGGCATTTGCTGTTACGTTTGCTGATGTGGAAGGGAGGGAAAGGATGCGAGCGCTAATTCCTGCCCTGCATGAGCACTATTAATGCCACCCATGGTGATCTAATTGCTTTGTGAGGAGGGTGTCGGGTGAGGCTGAGCATGCCCAGGAAGGGAGGATGAGATAGTTGGGAGTGATGACAGTGTTGATGGCAGTAAAGGGCATGAGGGTGATGTGGTCAAAACAGCTGGAGGCAAATATCAGCTCTGCCCATGCACTTGGCCATGTTGTGCTCAGACCAGAGGGTGCAGAGTTGGCAAACATGAAACCCAGAACATGGAGCAGCTAAAGTTGAAGGCATGTGACACATGGAGTGGGTTTTCCAGGAGAAAAGTTGAAGAAAAAAATGAGCAGAAGATGGTGGTGAAGGTGGGAGTTTGGGGAATGGGAAAAACCATGGAGTTAGCCATCCGCTGGAGCAGGGTGGGGAGGGCTTGGAGGGGATGTCCTGTTTTTGCCATGATGATCTCGAGTTGGCAGTGGAACATCCAGGAAGGTTTATGAGGAGGAGAGGCTGGGTGGAGGTGTCAGCCTGGGAGTCCTCAGAGGAGAGATGAGCTCACCAGGGACAGGGTGTCGAGGGGGCCGAGGCCAAGGACCAAGAGCTGAGCCTGTGGGGCTGGGATGGGGGTGAGTGTGTGGAGGGATGCCGTGGTGGTGGCCTTATCAGATGTATGGGAAATGTAGGGCACCAGCTGAGTTGGTGGGAGCACTGGAGGATGAGGAGGACATGAATTGCTCCATCCATGGTCGGGAGAAGCTGGCATCTCTTTGCACCTTGTTTCCACACAAGGGTGAAGCATGTTTAGTTTCATCACCATCCTGGGAGGTGGTGTGGGGAGAGGAGACAGTCCCTCACCTGGGGCTGAAGCTGGAGTGGGGGGGGATGGAGCTGGGAGGTTGTGGGGTGGGATCCACCATGGGAAGAGAGGAGCCATTCGAAGGAAGGGTTTTTAGGAGGCTTGGGGCTCATTTTGTCCTGTCCTACCATCCTGTTTCTGCAAAAAAAAACATAGCCTTCAAACCCTGCCACCCATGGAGGTCAAAGTGAGAGAAGCCGTTGGCTTTACCATGAGCCCTATGGAAAGGTGAGCGTGGAGAGCTACAACTAGAGAGAGGACATGAGGCAGAGTGTTAGTGCAGCCGGACCCAGCAGCAGCCTGTGCTGAAGTGAGCAGGTCCAGACCATAAGGAACAGTGTGAAAAGGATGGAGCTGAGTGCCCCTGGCTCGTGTAAGGACAAGGGACAAGTGAAAAGCACTGGCTGGGGGTAGCTTGGAGCGTGCTGGGCATCCTGGAGAAGAGAAGGCTCCTTAAGGGGAGACCTTAGAGCAGCTCCAGTGCCTAAAGGGGCTCCAAGAAACCTGGAGAGGGGCTTTGGACAAGGGATGTAGGGACAGGCCAAGGGGAATGGCTTTAACCTGCCAGAGGGGAGATTGAGATGAGCTCTTGGGCAGAAGCTGTTCCCTGTGAGGGTGCTGAGGCGCTGGCACAGGGTGCCCAGAGAAGCTGTGGCTGCCCCATCCCTGGCAGTGTTCAAGGCCAGCTTGGACACAGGGTCTTGGAGCAACCTGCTCTAGTGGAAGGTGTCCCTGCCCGTGGCAGGGGTTGGAGCTGGAGGAGCTTTAAGGTCCCTTCCAGCACAAACCCGTCTGGGATTCTATGATCTGGCACCGCATCCCCTCCAAATCCAGCACCCCACAGCACAGGGATGGAGGCCCCTGAGTTCATCTACATCTTGCCCTCTCCCAACCCAAAGGCACCTCAAGACCACTGACAAGATACTTCCATCAGCACACGTAGCAGCCGTGCCCCCTTGGCTGCGGGCAGGGGAGGGAGCACTGTCTTAAGCAGATGAGTATCAGTGCCCTCTGGACAGGAGGAAGTCTCAGACTTACTGAAATCTCAGGTAAGTGGCCTCTCAAGCCAGTGGTGTGTCAAGTGGCTGAGGCAGAAGATTAGTGAGGAAGCTCTTCTTCCACTGAGGGGAAAGCAGGGATGCAACCTGTGGTCCAAACACCAGCATCCATGTCCCAGGAGGAGGGACCAGGACAGCCTCATTGTCCCTTTCATGCTGTCGAAAGGCACCATGTGGACACCTCTCCTCCTAGCTAAGGACCCTCTAGAGGAGACCAACAGCAATTAGGTGTTTGCAGCACATGCTAGTTTTACTCAGCACAGCAGAGCCTGATTGCCAGGAGAAGAAAACCCTGTGGTTCATTCAGCACAAACTCGTTGTTTAATAGACAAAGTAAATATGGGGGGAAAAAAAGGCTTTTCCCATCCCCTTCTGGTGCTGAAATTCACAGTTGTGAGAAGAGCCAGAGCGCTGGGAGCCGGGGTATCTCCGGGTGACATTTGCAAGGGCTCAGCTTTCATCACAGCTTGAAAACATCCCATATGCAGAGATTATCTCCACACTGATCTGGATTGTCTTGTTCAGCTTTGGCCCTCATCCTAGATGGACAATGAGCAGAAAACTTGGCCAGTGTCCTGAGGGCTGTGACCTCCTCTGCATGAGCTGGGAAGAGGAGGAACAGTCTCCAAGATACTTGAGAACTTGCAGCCTTGGGGGGCTAAAGAGATGGAGCAAAGCTTGGGTCCCCCCCTGAGAGTTTAATGCTGCATCCTTGACCAGCCGAGCCACTGAGAGAGGCAACGACTGCTCTGGTGGGGAGCCCACTCTCCCCCGCGCGAGCCACTGAGAGAGGCAACGACTGCTCTGGTGGGGAGATCTCTGGTTTACACTGAGGTGGATCAGCCCATGGTGGCTCCACCGCAGGGTCTCCCCTGGGTGTCATCCCACCACCGGGCACCCTTTGCTGAGGGATTTGGATCTGGGGCTTAGCAGGCAGGAGGGAGGCAGCCGGGGCACATTGCGGGGATGCCTCACTGCAAACCTCCCTCGCCCTGCGCTGCTTCAAGTCAGTTGTCAGCAGCCTTCCAGCCGGATGGTGTCTGGAGACCTTCCAGCGACCACAGACTCTCCCCCAGCCCATCACTGCCACAGCACAGACGGTATTTAACGTATGTCTGCGCGTTCCCCCCAACCTTTCCCCTCTCGAGATGAAGCAAGGAAGAAAAACAAGCCTGCAGGTTTGCAAGAACCTCCTCCTCCAGCCCAGAGGGCGATGGTCACAGCTCCAGGCTTTTCTGGACCACTTAGGGAGGGCTCCGCAATGCCACCCCATGCTGACTCCCCACCGCACTGCAGACAGATGTTCCCATTGCCTCGAGGTGCCATCCCGAGGTTTTTCTCCACTCCCCTCTTGCCTCTTGGCTCACAGAAAAGTGGGTGAGGGAAGGAGGAACCGGTTTGCTTCCACCTCCCCTCGCAGTGCCCCTCTGCTTATTAGTTCTCCAAATATTTCGTCCTGCAGCCCGGCAGCACGGACTCTGCACTAATGCAATCCCAGGCAGAGGGGAAGCCAGAGCGGGTAGGACAGCGCGTTATCCTCATGGCATCGCTCCAGGCCAGCCTGTGGGAGTGGGACCGGGCAGATGAGGCCTTGCTGCACTAAATCCCGGCAGTCCGGGCACACACAGCAGCATCCCTCCGGCTCAGCCCTCTCGTGCTTCCCGAGGGCAAGGCAGAGGTATCAGCAGAGCATGAGTGTTGCCTTTCCCCCCAGCAGCATCTTTCCCCCACCCCAAACAATTGCTCCACTTCATACTTTTGCTTTTCTCAGCAGCCAACAGGATAGGAACCATCCCCAGAGCCCTCACCAGGTGTTGGAAAACAGGCATTTGGAGCTGGAAGAGGAGACCTGGTTGTGGGATGCAGGTGGGAGCAATTATGGGACAGAGGAAAAGAAATTCCCTGGGATTTCCTCCCATTGGCTTCCAGCTCCATTAAGAGACTGCACCTTAGGAAAAACTTCTTCCCCAGAAGGGTGGTCAGGGGTTGGAACAGGCTTCTCACGAAGCGGTGGGATCACTGACCCTGGAAACGTTCACAAACACGCAGACAAGGCTCTCAGTGACATGGGTTAGTGGTGGCCTTGGCAGTGCTGGGCAATGGTTGGACTGGGTGATCTTAAAGGTCTTTCCAACCTGGTTGATTCTATGACTTTACAGCCTCTCCGGATCCTCTTCACAGTCTCCAGCTGAACAAGGTGCTGGAGAAGCGAGAGGGGACGAGGGCTTGGAAGGGGAAGGAGAGCATGGTGGGAACGCTGTGTCCTGCGACCGCCCTGGGCAGCTGCTGAGGTCACTGTAAATCAGAGCGGCCACTGGAGCTGCTCCAAACCCATCCAACGCCCCGCAGGCCATGGAGCATCCCACAACAGGGGGGTGCAGGAGTGTCCCACATCCCCCTCATATACTGATCACCCTGCACCGAGTTTCACCTCCCGGGGACAGTGCCGCCCTCTCACCATGTGCCATCCTGTGCAGGGCTGCAGGCACTGGCTGCGCTCCATCCCCTCCCCAGGCTCAGCCAAGGCCAGCAGTGTGCTGGGTTGCTCAGCGCATGCCTTGAACACACAAAAATAACTGCAGCAGAAGATACTTGAGCGCCCAACGCCAGCCCCGGCTTAAACAACTCCTGTCTGCAACGTTCCGAGCCAGCAGGAGCTCATCTGATGAGAGCAGCATCACGCAGGTCCCCGGCCAGCCACCAAGAGCAGACACGTTCCTGCTGGCACAGGACACCAAGGGGCTCTGGCTTCAGCAATAAATAAAGCAAACAAACAAAGCAAAATTAAAAAGAAGCCAACAATGATCAATTTTTTGAAACTTTAAATATTTTTTTTCTTTAAAATCTGTTTTCCTCTGGGGCTCTGTCTCTGTGAAGAGCTGTGCTCGCCCTGCAGCATCTGGGTTCCTTCCTCAGTCCTGGCCATGGGGCAAGGGAGAAGCAGGGTCAGTCAGGGAGGGGGATGGATGGGCGCTCCCCACCGTGCATCACCGGCACGTATGGATTTCCACCACCCGATGGCAGGGTTTGCACTTGACGGAGCAGCACCAGTGGAATTTGCAGCTGCACCTTTCCACAACCTCCACCTCGTCCGTATGAAAGCCCCGGCCGCAGCACATCAGCTCGCAGCCATCGATCGCCTTGGAGGTCTTGTTGCACTGCCGGCCGCTGGTGCCCAGCACCCCGTTCTTGAGGTCGTGGTCACAGAAGTCGGGACTGGAGTCCAGGTAGACGAGGTCCTCGTCCGTGTGCGGCTTGAACTGGGAGTTTTTGGGCACCAGCACTTTGGTGGATCCAATCTCGCTCTGCTCGACCTCCGTGGCACCGTCGAATTTCTCCTTCAGGACGTTGCCCACTTTGCGGAAGGGGGGCATGGCTTTCCAGCACGTCTTGAACTCGCAGGAGCCGGACACGCCGTGGCACTTGCACTCCACCCGCATGTTGTTCAGGATCGCCTGGAGGAGAAGACACAAGAAATGAGAGGGGGTGGTCAGCTCGCGATGGACACAGCAAGAGGGGCACGACATACAGGGTCTGGAAGGGGTACGTGGGAAGTGATGCTGATGTGCACGAGATGATGGGATTAAAGGAAGCCAAAAGGGCTCCAGCAGTAGCTGCAGAGCCACACTGGCTGCCCGGGTTTCCCCCTCACCATTACCTTTCTCCCTGCCTCGTTGTTGTGGAGGTTCATTAAGGCTCTGTTGGAAGAGGCCCCTTTGCTCCTCTCACGGACGTCAACGAAGGACTGTGAGAAGGCCACGCCGTAGGCGATGTTATCAGAACAGCCTGACCACTGGAAGCCTAAGGCAGAGAGCATGGATGAGATGGATACAGGCAGCCTGCACTGCTCGTCCTCTCCGGCCCTGCTCTTCCTAAAATACAGCTGACCTGTCCCCATTCTGTCTTGATACCCACAAAGCTGGGTTGCCTAGGGCATGGGGAAGATGAGGAATGTGGCCCTGGGGGACACATGGACAAGATGCTTTCTCTGCCCCATGGGCGATGCTCCCAAATGCATTTTTAATGAACTCATGTGGACTAACAGGAGTTTCATAGAATCATAGAAGGGTTGGAAGGGACCTTAAAGCTCATCCAGTCCCAACCCCCTGCCACGGGCAGGGACACCTTCCACTAGAGCAGGTTGCTCCAAGCCCCTGTGTCCAACCTGGCCTTGAACACTGCCAGGGATGGGGCAGCCACAGCTTCTCTGGGCACCCTGTGCCAGCGCCTCAGCACCCTCACAGGGAAGAGCTTCTGCCTCAGAGCTCATCTCAGTCTCCCCTCTGGCAGGTTAAAGCCATTCCCCTTGGCCTGTCCCTCCATCCCTTGTCCAAAGCCCTTCTCCAGGTTTCCTGGAGCCCCTTTAGGCACTGGAGCTGCTCTAAGGTGTCCCCTTGAGGAGCCTTCTCTTCCCCACGTTGAACAAGCCCAGCTCTCTGCACCCCAGCTCAGCTGCCCCTCATTGCTCACTTACCCTGTGGGCTGCCCCCCTGCACTGTGCGGTCACATCCACACTTGTCCAGCTCGCCGCTGCTGCAGGCGCGGGTCACTGCGAAGGCCACCCCTGCCGAAGAGATGGCATAGACGAACGCTGCCTCCCGTGTCCCTGCAACGGCACAAACCATGGTGGGAAACCTGGCAGCAAGTCTGAGGCGTGCAAAAGGGCTCTTCTGGGGGTGCACAGCACCGTGGCCAAAGGCTGTCGTGTGTCTCTGCTCCTCTTCCCTCCCTGCACTGGTGTTGCACATCATGGCAAACCATGCTATGCAGAGCTATCAAGTCAAGCCCTTTGCACTGTCTCTTCCTCCCAAGATGGGGTACCCTGTGCAGGACACTCATCCTTTCCACTCCCAGGGATGCTGTTTGCTTAGTGCCAAGCCCGGACCAGTCTCAGCAGAATCACCTCTGCCCTGAGACATCATTTGCAGCCATAAGAACCCTGCTTTGCAATAGTGAAGGAGCTGGGAACTGCCCAAAGCTTGAAAACATGAATGAGATGGGCAAATCATAACCTGGGAATGAGAGAGGTGTAAAGGCTGTATTGCCACTGTGGGGAGAGCTTTCCAGAGCTTATATGGAGAGACCACCTTGCCTGATGCTTGCAGGGCACTTCTACCATGAAATCCCTCCTGCATCCAAAATAGTTGGCTGCCTTCCACCCTCAGGAACGTTGCAGACGAAGATCTTTGCCATCCTCTCACACAGGGTTCTGTGGCCCCCAGCACCCCCCAAACTGCTCTGCACAGCCCCACCGCACACTGTGCAGAATCACACTGGTCCCCTGGGTGCAGCCCCTGACCAGCTTTGGCATCTACCTGTGTGGTGCCACATATTTAGGAAGAGCTTGTCTGGGAAGCCAGGGGACATCCCTGAGCATAACCACACAGGGCGGCATGGCCAGAGATCAGCTCTTGCAACAAATCTTAGGGGCCGGTTGAGAACACGGACCCTCCATCTCCAAAGAAGGAGGGCTGGCATTTGGGGTACTCCCGTGCTGGGGGTAGAGGAGGGGGTGTCTTGCTGGCAGACATCCCCTGGCTTGCTGGTTGGACAGAAGGCAGCTGCTTTGGTGGTCGCAGCCCAGACTTTGGTGGCCAAGTTGTACTCTGGCAGCAGTGGCTGTGGGGGGACTGAGCTGCCTCCAAGTTAATCGAGGTTAATAGTAGGATCGTGTTGGTCGGTTTGTGCTGTGGCTGCCTAAAAAGAGGCGACTTTTAGTTTCTGGTATTTCTGGTATTTCCAGTCCCTGAACCTTCACAAGAAGAGATCTTCACCCCTGTGTTGAGGGGAGGAAAGTCAAACAAGGAGCTAGGGGGAGGCTTTGGCCTATGGGTGCTGTGATGCGTGTATCAGAGATGGCAGTGGCACCTGAGGGGAGGCAAAGGCCACTTTCCTGGTCTCCTCCATATGGCTGTGCCCTCCATATCCTCACCCTGATGCTTTGGATGCTTGGTGGTTCAATCGCAGCCTGTGCCGCTGGGATAGCAGCTGGGAGCAGAGGGGCTGCGGGTGCCCTGGCCATAAACCCCCTGAAGGCTGGCAGTGGGTGCTGGTGGGTGAGGATGCTGTCCTTAGAGGGTCCAGCTCCCGTGTGTTTTACTCGCCTCGGGCGGCAGAGGGCTGTCCTCCCAAGGCTTCACCCGCAGAAGCTTCGCTCTGCTCTGGCACTGGTCAACGCTTCAGCGCTGCCCGGAGAAGAGACCCAATAAATGCAGCCATTGCTCTGCAAGAGCAAAGCTCCTGGGCTTGAGGGGAAGAGACTGAACTGCAGGGAGGCTTGAACATGTAGGAGGCATGTCCTCGTATAAGGTCCAGGCTCTGTGGATGCCCTGGGCTGGCCGCTTCATGCAGTGGGCATCTGCTGGTGTGAAAAAGGTTCAGGAGAGCAAGCACCCAGCAGCTGAGGAGCTGCAAGGGCCTGGATATGCTGCCCCCAGTACAGCAAAAAGAGCCCTGCTGAAATGCCCAGGGAAGAGCCATCAGCCCCACGATCCAGCACTGAGCCATTCCTTACTCTCCCTAGCCACTGGCTCAGCAGCAGTCAAGGAAAACCCGCCCGCATCCCCCCGGACTGCTGTTGTAGCCATTCCCTCCATGCAGCATCACCCTAGGCACACGTCCTCTGGCTCACCTTGTGTTACCACCTTGCCAAAGACGGGCAGGGTGTCCAGTGTGGAGCAGTTCCAGCGGCGGTTGCGGAACTGGTACTGGCACTCCTCGATGGCCAGCTGGGCTCCGCGCCGCACCGAGTCCATCACCTCCAGGTTCCTCTTGCACATCTGTACCTGGCGCTGGATCAAGCCCTTCAGCTTCTCGCAGGTCTCTTCCTCAGAGATGCTCCCCACTGAAGACAGCTTCGCCAGGTACCTGCCACGACAGCACAACTGGTTAGGAGGAAAGGGTTGGGAGATCAAGGCCAGGTTGGACAGAGCCTTGGGTGACATGGTCTAGTGTGAGGTGTCACTGCCCATGGCAGGGGGGTGGAACTAGATGATCTTAAGGTCTTTTCCAACCCAAACCATTCTATGATTCTATGATCTGGGACACCCTGCACTGCAAAAAAACAAGGGGACCTAACCCCTCATCCCCTCCATAGCTGAGACCTGGTGTCCATCTGGGGTCACCTTAAATGTACCGCTGCTGCAGCTCCACAGGATGCATTTTTGGCCGGCAGAGAGCAAGCCCAAGCGAAACAACCATCCCTCTGCAGCCTGGTCCTCTGTCTCTCAGCTGCTGGCTCCCCTTTGCCTCTATTGCCTGCAAGGAAGATATTTTCGGCGTTGTCTGAATGTGCCCGGTCAGGTCTCCTGAGTACCGGCACATCCAAGTGCTACTAGGAAAAGCCAGAGGTCTCTGAAGTCAGCCAAAACAAGCAGGACAGACGCTTGGCTGCCAGCTCCAGCTGCCACACTGCTCCCGCAGCGTGGTGTGTGCTCATCACCGACGAGCATCGCCCTCCAAACCACTTCCCTCCTGGAGCCTGCTTTTAGCTCCCCCAGCCTCCAGCAGGCAAGGATGGCCTCTGGGAGCTGCCAGGTTTCCCATCACTTGGGATTCCAGCAGGGTTTGAAGTGGGGAGGACAGAATCAGGAGCCTGCCATGGGCAAAACTGCACACGCTGGGCACCTCCTCCACCAGCCCAGCTTGTGAACGTGACCATGAGGGTCTTTGCTGACCTGGAAAAGACTGGCCCTGTGTGGAGGTGACCATGTGCTCTGCTTTCCATAGCCCCATCCTCAGCAGAAGGAGTCACAGAGCCGCTCCTCATTGTCAGCATTAGGGGGATGAGGGAGCTCATCCTTTTGGGGCGAGCACCATGCAAGCTCTTGGCACCTCCTCACTGAGCACATGGGCACGATGATCCGCGTGGCACATCGCAGTAACCCAATGCACTGCCCTCTGCACATGTCCATGCTTGCCCATTTCCCAGGTCCATCCTTCTGCCCCAGCTGCTGGATCCCAGAGGGAGCTTAAGATAGACCCGGATTATCCACTGGCTCAGTCAGGCTGTTGGACAATCCAAGGTCCTCTACAACTCTCTGTGCCTGTGCCAGCACGTGCGTAGCTGAGAGTCCCTCCTTCTCGTGGCTGCTCACTTCCCTGCCATGGAGAAGGGAGGTCCCCTTCATGGGACAGGCAAAACTCACACTTGCACCCGCTGACCACACCGAGCGTTAACGTCCTCAGGAATCACCAGTGTCAGCTCCTATTGCTGTCTCGTCTGCACCAAGAGATGCGAGTACTGAGTGAAGGCTTTTTGGAAACCTCATTCCTTGACTCTGCATTTCCCAGCCCTACAAGAGCTTGTGGGTTTTTTTGTTTGCTTGTTTTTTTCCTCCTCCTCCCAAGTTGCGACATCCTGTTAAGGATTTTGCCTTTGAAGCCCTGTTCGCCTCCGAGAAGTGACTGTGCAAAAGTGGCTCCTGCTCCCTGCCTGTTCCCATGTGTCCCAGGAGCCAGATCTGCTGACTTCAGCCACAAAATCAAGTCGTCACAGCCTCTTCCTCCCATTAGCCCTGCCAGCCTGCCCCAGGAGGAGAGAACAGGATTTTCTCTTCTGTGCATCAGCAGAATTATTCACCAGCTTGGTTTCACGCTTACAACTGGGGGACCGTGGGAGACGGTGAGAAAGCCGGCTTGGCCTGCAGTGTCCATGGGGAGTCTGCATGGCGAGCTGTCAAAAGCATTCAGCTTTCCCTGTGCGTGGAGATCACTTGATGCAATGCCTCTCGGACAGCGGGAAGTGGCAGGCTGCCGTGCTTTCAGAGCCAAGTTCTTTTCTAGCCTTTATACCAGCTAAGCATCTCTGCCCAAGCTTGCTGCTCCTCCAAGGACACAGCCGTGTTTGCAGAGGGTTGGCTGTGCAGCTCCATGATGCACACAGCTGGCTTGGAAACACCGCTGTGGCCAAACCCAGGGCTGTCACATTTCAAGGACATGTAGTGATAGGACAAGGGGGAATGGCTTTAACCTGCCAGAGGGGAGATTGAGATGAGCTCTGAGGCAGAAGCTCTTCCAGAAGCTGAGGCGCTGGCACAGGGTGCCCAGAGAAGCTGTGGCTGCCCCATCCCTGGCAGTGTTCAAGGCCAGGTTGGACACAGGGGCTTGGAGCAACCTGCTCTAGTGGAAGGTGTCCCTGCCTGTGGCAGGGGTTGGAGCTGGAGGAGCTTTAAAGCCCCTTCAATCCAAACCAGGCTGGCATTCTATGGTTCTTCTGGCCCCCACACCATGCAGTGAATGTCCCTTGTCTGTGTTCTGCAGTCCTGGTCATGATGTGCAACAACTGCTTGTTCCTGCATCTTGCTGCACTTGGCTGACCCAGGCTGAAGGCAGCAAACCACCCTTGGGAGGATGGTTTGATGCTGAGCAAACGCGGACTGACTGAGACAGCTCCATCCCTTCCCTGGTCAAGCCATCATTTCAGTTTGGGCATGGAGAAGCTGGCACCCAGCAGAACAGTCCGACTGATCCCAAGACAGTGGATCAGCCAACCAGCTTTGAGCCTGGAAGCCAAGAAAACCTGATTCTGCCTCCAGTACCAAACCCTTTCTGCTGATCTGGCTTTCCCCACCTCCCACAACTGAAGCAGCATTTATTGTACCAGGGAACCAGCTCCTGCAAAGCAGCGTGGCTGGGCCTGCCGATGAATCAGTGTCTGGTCTGACTGCAGGCACCTTGGCAGGAGAGAGCTGTGCCGCAGGTGTAACAGCCACATTAATATCAGCCCTGCTAGGGATGGGGCCATCATCTCCTTTTCTAATATATTTCCCATCTCACTAGGATTCTCCAGGCGATGGGGAGCTATAAATTCAAAGCACACATGAAGAAAAGGATGACAAGAGCCTTTCAAGCCTTTCCAAGTAGATGTGCCTGATAAGATGCCTCCCCAGCAAGAATTTAATGCTGTTTGAGATGATAAAATGAAGGCCAAGGATGCTTCAAAGATAGGTACAGCTCTCCAAGAACAGGTCTGGTAATTTGTTTTGAAGGCAGGCAAATAAGATGAGGCTATCCAGGACGGTGCTCTGGCCTCTGTCCCCCATGACAGGTCCTCTGTATGCCATCATCCCCCCTCAGCCCTTGTGTGTCTGCCCTTCCTTGGGGATGGAGGAGCCACTTTTGCACAGTCACTTCTTGGAGGTGAGCAGGGCTCTGTGTGCCTAAAATGCCATGGCCCCATCACAGTCCCAGCTTACTACCAGTCTCCTCTCCCACCTTTTTTGGGTGGGGAAAGAGCCTCCCATCCTGGTCCACTTCGGCGACCTTTGTTGGGTGGTGAAAGAGTCTCCCATCCTGGTCCAGGAAGGATCCAGATGTTGAGTCAAGGATATAAGGAAGGACCTTTGCTGAAGGACCTCAGCTTTGAGGCTTTCACATGGCATCTCTCCACACCATATACAGGACACCAGGCAGGAACATCTCACCCCCTTTTCCCTCTCTAGAGCAGCCGAAGGGTGAGATAAAAGCTGGGAAACATTCTCTGCCCTCACCAGCTTCCACCCCACAACTGAGGGCTGCAGAGCCCAGGCAAGGCACCAAACCCACCCGCAGCATCCCACGGTCACCATGGAAACCTGGCTCTAGCACTTTGCCTGGTCCTTATCACGGACCTTGCTCCAAACTTCGTTTTCCTGGACTGAGGTGGCAGAAACCACAGACAAAGCCTTTGTCTACCTGCATACAGCAAGACAGGCACAACAGGAGGAAACCCAACAGTTCCTGCCCTTTGCAAGGCCTCGGTGCAGACCTCCATCCTGATACCACATCTTGATTGCTGTGCAGAGCTGCGCAGGGCTCTAGAGTATGTCTTAAGCCTCACATGCAGCCTCAAAACAGCCCTGCTTGTGGACAAACCCCCGCAGATAATGGCACATTTTATTCCTTTTCCAAGATTTGGCAAGGAACGTTTCAAAGGGTCAGCTGCTCCCCAAGCTGTTTGTTCAAGTTTTGTCTTCTTGCTTCACCGTTGCATTTATGTTTCTGCTCTCCTGCTTCTAAATCCAAACGAGTCACTTGCAGAACAAGCTCCCTTTTAATAAAAGTTATTGATTTAACACAAAATTGATGGAAAGGCCTTGTTCTTTTCCCTGTCCACGGTATATAGATGAAGATTGAAACCCCATAATTTAAGCAGCCGCAGTTGATCCACCCTGCAAGACGGCAAATAAGGAAACCTCATATCCAGGGAGCTTTGAAAAAGGTCAGGGGAAGCCCTACTTAAATAGAAGTGATGATAATAATTTCAGGAGGAAGAATAATTGATGGAATGACAAGGAGACATTGGAAGAGTCACAGCAGTCGGCAGATAGAGCCAGAAGGAGAGGGGAGACGACTCCCTGCTGTGGGAAGGTGTAGGAATTTGAGTCATTGACAAATCCTCAATAGAGGCAGGTCAGGGAAGACGTAGCAGAAATCTCTGTTGTTTCTTTTATTTAAGCAAATGAATTTCAAGCATGAGAACTCCTTCTATGATCTCATTTTGGGAATATTCTCCCAAATATTCAGTCAGACCCAGGCCAGTAGCATCACTGATGTATCGCTTAGAGATGCTGAGGAGTCGGATGAGCTCAGAAGCTTCATCCTGTTCAGCAAACAACCTACCTGGGATACTTTACTGGCCAAGGCCACAAAAGGCTTGTTCAAGTCCTAAATTGTAAAGCTGCTTCAGCTCTGCCCTGAGAGGCAGCCTCTGCAAACATCCCCCCTGCTCATGCAGGAGTAAAGTCAGCCTGGATCAACAGCACATCTCTGTGCCTCTTGTGGCTGGATGCATGGACAGCCAGTGACCCAGGGTTGTACTTGGGATTGAGACTGCTTTGTGCAGACAGGTTTCTTCCAAGGAAGAAAAAAGGCTTGTTTAGGATGGAGGAACCAAAAGTGCATCAAGGCAGACAGGCGCATGCAGAGAGAGGAACCGACCAGGCACTGCAAGAAGCCATCCTGCAGCTATGGGGAAAGGGATCAACTTTTCCTTGTTGCTTTCCCCTTCCAAGCGGAGAGAAGACATGGAGAAGTGTCCCAGGGTTGGCAGGACAGAGGATGCTCTAGGGGAGCCCCTGTGCTTTCTTGTGGTGTTCTGCACTGGGCTTAGTACCACCCTCCCTGTGCCATCAAGGCCAGGATCATAGGAGCCACCCTGATTCTTGGCACGGTTCTGCAGCTCTGTCAACTCAGGCATGTTCCTGTCAGGATCTGCTGGAGACCTGCAACCTGCCAGGTCACCCTTATCCAGTGGTTGGCTCTGCAGCAGGACATGTCCCTCGCAGAGATGAGGCAACCCCTCCCAGGAATAGGTGTCCTCCCTTTCCATCCCTTCTTAGTGTAAACCATCACTTACAAAGTCATCACCTGAGAGCCTGTCTGGTTTCTTCCCTGGAAGAAAAGCAGCTCTCTGGCTCAGTCTTTCCTGTCACTGTTACTGCATGTTTCACCTCTTGGCTGATACCATGCTTTTTACATCCTAACCTTCACCTCCAATTAGCAGCTGCCAAAACAGTCTCCCAGGAGGAGGCAATGCCATGCTCACCATTACCTGCCTACAGATTTCTTGGCTTTATGGGCATCCAGGGGCAACATTTCCACTTCGTGGTGGGGAAGACTGAGGTGGAAGCTGGAAAGTCCCCGAGAGAAGCATCCACTCTGGAAATTCGCTTTGGAAGAAGCCTTCCAATGCCTGAAGGGGGCTACAAGGATGCTGGAGAGGGACTCTTCAAGGATTGTAGTGACAGGACAAGGGGTGATGGATTCAAACTGAAACAGGGGAAGTTCTTCACTGTGAGGGTGCTGAGACCCTGGAACAGGTTACCCAGAGAAGTGGTGAATGCTCCATCCCTGTAAGTGTTCAAGGCCAGGTTGGACAGAGGCTTATGCAACATGGTCTAGTGTGAGGTGTCCCTGCCCATGGCAGGGAGTTAGCACTGGATGATCTTAGGGTCCTTTCAACACAACCATTCTATGATTCTACATGTAGGAAATATCTTTTACTGCATCTCCCTTTGTAAGTCAATACAAGGTACTCCTGAGCTCGTGAACAAAACCAGCGCTTTGTTACAAGAGGAGACAAGCACAGGCCATCGGGCTGAACTGTGGGAATTCCCCTTCTGCATCGCTTCAGGCTAGACCTGGTTGGAGATAATCTGATGAGTTTATAGTTTTGATCAAAACCTGCAAATATGCGGCGAGAGGAGCCTTCTGCAGGATTAGTTTGATCTCGCCCAACTTGCAACAGACCCCAGGCTGCTCTCCAGCGGCCAAGAGACTCAATTCATGTTTTTCCCCCCCAAGTAATTTCATGGAGCACAACCCTGGCTCCAGTTCTGCTGAGCCAGCCGGATCCTGCACATCACCCTCATTGCTGCAGCCACGGCAGCAGCTCCTGCAGACCTGTGGCGATGCTGCCGGGGGTCACTCACAGGCATGAGGCAGACACTCTGGGGCTGGAGCCAAACAAAGGTTCCCTGCACTTTTTACCATGCCAGCAGAAGGCTTTCAAGCTTTAAGAGAATAAAATCGAGTATTGTAAGAGCCAGCATGATTGGAAATACAGGAGAGCCCCCTGGAAACTCTTAACCTCCAGGATTGCTCAGCAATTTCATCATTTTAAGAAAGTCCAAATAAATGGCTGTAACGCATTTGTCTCCATCTGCAAGGATAAATTAATTGAGAGGACAGTAGCTCTCAGCAGAGTAACATAAACATTTCTTTTGCTTCAACGCAGAAGTCCAGTTCTGACTCAGGGAGCCATAGAAAACCATTGCAAAGAGGAAACCTGCTTCTTGCTGTTGCTCATGTTTGGAGCTGATCCTCTTCTACACAATCTGGGGTGCACAGCAGTTTTATCTCACTCGTGTACATCCTCCCTAGAATAAGGATCTGCTGCAAAGGTTGGGCTGTAGCTTTAGTTGTTTCCATAGGAAAAGACAGAAATGCCTGTTACTGCTGAGGAGCAGTGAGAACGGGTCCCTCCAGTGCCCTTGAGTCTTCCTTCCAGACACGACATAGACAAGCCAGACTGGTAGGTAGTCCAGCACCGAGACTTGCAGAGGTCTCTTGCCTCTGCAGGATGCAGGCCTTAAAGCCAGTGTGTTCCCATCGCTGGGCTAAAATGAGCTGTTTTGTCAAAAGTGGCAAGACTTATAAATAAATAAATAAGTGTAATTCCAACGGGGGCTGCTGGCTTCAGTCTCCCGCCCCTCGCCCTCAGGGGATGGGTGTCACTGGTTGCATGCACCGACCCAGTAGGATCCCCTGAGCAACGCAAAGGAGCCCTGGGCACCCCAGAAGCAGAGAGCTGCTCATCCAACAAGGATGCAAGCAAGGAAGCTTCTGCATTAAACCCAGTTGGTGCAACCCACCATCCCATCTGCCAGAGCAGACACGAGCTTCCTGATGTCCTCGCATCCAAAACCAAGAGCACCGGGCTGGGAAGAAGCAGCTTTGCCCTGGAATGAGCTGCATCTGCCGAACCAGCACCATCACAGACACTACCCACTGGGAAAATGCTGGGCTGGTTCCTTGCCAAGTGGAAAATGGGAGGGTCACAGTGACAATGCAAAGAATCTTGTACAAATTAAACACAGCCAGGCTCGAGGCGAAGCTGGCGAGGATCACCTTAAAAAACGAATCAAGTCTGGTCTAAAACCAGAGGGATGCAAGTGTAGGACCCAGGCGTGCTTCTTCCCAAATCCTCCGCATTGCACAATGACCCAAACCGGCACAAAATGAGCGTTCAGGCTGCTCTTGCGACATTCCCACTGCAAAGCTGGCAGGGATGAGCACAAAGAATCTGGCCCCGGGTTTGCAAAAGCACCTTGTGGTGTTCCAGTGAAAGGGGGGACAGGGAAATCCTCCCTCTCCAACCCTCAAAAGTGGTTTACTATGAGAGAGCAGCTGCTTAGCCAGGCTCGTTTGGACACTTTCAAGATCTCCAAGCTTTCCCAGAGTGCTCAAATTCAGCTTTTTTAAAGGGGTTTAAAAGCCCATCTGTGCTCCTGGCCCCTTAAGCCAAGTCTCAAGCCCAGACGGAAGTTTTAAACCCCGGTAAATAGGGGGTAGAGGGAGCTGCTGGTGGCACACGCTGCTTCGCAACGGCATAACCGCATCTCAGGCTATCCAATGTGCCTTTGGAAAGCCTCCTCCAAAGCCAGTTTTAGCTGCAAGAAAACAGAGAGAGGCCACGATGATTCCCAGGTAGCTTGATAACCTGGGATCTCACCCATAAAGGACCCCTGTCCTGTTGTATCTGGTGCTTTCCAGGCATGGGTTTTGAATCTTACCATTCAAACCACCCCAACATCTACAGATTGCAGCATTCCCAGTGCCACATGTGGATGCCTCCATCCACACTCCACTTGGCACATTTTCTAGTTCACCTCTTCAGGTGGGCTTCCTTCCCTCCAAAACAGATAAATAAATGAATATACAAGTAACTAAATGACTGGTTTGCCCCTTACCTCCTACTAAAACTGGAGCCCAAGTGCTCCCATGCCAGCTTCAGAGAGGTGCTCCTTTGGCTGAAACCCTCTACAAAACCAGCATCCCCAGCACTGGGATGGTTTTGGACCACTGAAAGGACATGCTTTGGTTCCACCACATCACTGCATGTGCAGGTTCAAGAGCTGAATCAAATCTGTGAAATGTGGGTTTCTTTGAAAGTAACTTGGCTATTTCCCACCTATAAAGCATGTTCCTGGATCTTCCACAGATAAAGCAGAAGCCAGAGGTACCTTCCTGTGCACAACCAGCTAGAATGTAAAAGGCACTAACTAGAGCCCTTTATTTAATTTTACAGTTCTATGCCTGAAGAGGCAGAAGGAAAAGCTTTAAAACAGTCTCAGCTTCCAAAGGCAGGAGGAAGGCGAGAACGGAGAGCAGAGCATCTCTTCAGATTTGGAGAACAGCAGCTTTCTGGATAGGCAGCAAGCCAAGCAGCAACTCCCCAAACTCAAGACACTGAGGAAACACAGTTGGTTCCTAACCACAGAGAAAGGAGCTTGGTCTGTTTAGTGAAAAGATTTGGCAAAGTCCCTTCCAGCTCAACGGGTAGCAGAGCGATCCCTCTGATACCCACACCGTCCCCCTGTATATGGGATGGGGCTGCCCAGAGGACACCGCTTGCAGAGCCAGAACGAGCCCTTCCCCACAAAGCCGGGCTTACAAAAAACCCCTTCAGCTCAAGTGTTGCAAGCAGCGTCTCTCAGCAGTGCTGGGAATGCGAGTCCGGACAGGTTGCAAGAAGCTTTGTGGGGGGGTGA
>NW_009927118.1:1166-1731 GCF_000696875.1 Nestor notabilis | reverse complement strand
GGGGAAGTCACAACTGAGCTTAATCACTAATCCAGCAGGTTTCTGGAAAAGCAAACTTCACCGTGGCTGCCACCCGGTGCACACACCTATGAGCAGAAGTATGCGCCGGTGAGGCGCGGGCTGGCAGCGCCTGGGCAGAGCAGAGCCCACATGCGTGAGGCTTCGCGAAGACCTATGAGGCACGCTCATTCCTCGAATATCTGATAACTCCTGGGATCCTTCTAACTCTGTTTATTGCCTCCGGCAGCCTTTGTTTCTGATGTGAGAAGATAAACAATGGGAATTGTCTTAATCCTAAAGGCAAAGAATAAAAAGTGCTGAGCGGGGGATGATCCTTTTATCACGATACATTTGCAACATCAAATAAAGTTGACCCCCTTCCTTTCAAGCGCACTGAGATGTGTCTGCTTTTCCTCCCCTGTTGGCAGGAATGAGCCCCCTGCGCCCACCCTGCACCTCACCAGCACGGACGGCTGCACACAGACCTCCCCGGCTATTGCCATGATCCACCCCTCCGCTTCGGCTTCCCAGACATGATCCCAGCTGTGAGCAGCACTGGGGACTG
>NW_009927118.1:0-1098 GCF_000696875.1 Nestor notabilis | reverse complement strand
CAGCCGAGGCTGCTCTTCTCCAGGGACCTACCACCATCCCGCAGGGCTTCTTTTCCCTGAAGGAAAAACACTTCCCACAGTTCCCAATATACCTTCACCCGCAGCACGACAGCTTAAAAGACCACCTTGATAGCTGCTATGATCCACCCACTGCTTGCTGGAGACGCGTGGCATGCAAGTCGCTCCATCTGGCAAAGGAGGAGGGGAGGAGGACGAAGCGCTAACGCATCCCAGGCGGCAACTGATGGGCGAGCACCTTTTCCCACAGGCAGGACACTTGGAGAACGCCGCTGACCTGGCGCTTTCCCTGGGTGTAGGGAGCATCGTCCAAAACCCACCCACATCCTGCAGCCTCCAGCGAGGCAAATCTGAAGGCAGGAGAGTCAGGAGCTCTATCTGGGTGCGGAGAGGACTCCTAGTGCAGGGGATGCACTTGTGGGACCGTGCCCACGTGGGCACAAGCCACTTGGGATCTCTCATGCCAGCAGCCCATGGCATTACCTGCCCTCACTGACGGAGACCAGGAAGGTGAGATGGAAACGGCCTATGTTCTTAGCTGCAGAGCGGGTCTGCTGGGTGCATGCACCGGGAACTAATTATTTCCCAGCAGATGGGAGCAGGCGAAGCGCTATCTCCCACCAGAGCAGATTAATTTGGAGGAACCAGTGCCTTCGTTCAGAGCTGGGTGGGAAGGTGCCGTCATGCTCCATCCCCTCTGCCCTGGGGTGGGGGGGTTCCCCCCAGAAGACAGTCCCACCGCCTTGGCAAACACGCAGGAATTTTCCAGAACGATTTCCGCCCCTGTTTACCTTACACATTATTTCAGTGTTTGTTCAGTGGGTTCCCAATGTCACCGTGCCACAGCCCCCCACCACTGTGCTCCCTCCAGGAATGGGGTCCGAGGTGTGGGCAGCCCTTCCCACTGCCGATCCCTGGGGCCAGCGTCAGCCCTGCCAAATCCTGCCCTGCACCGCTGGCCCTTGCGTGGCACCTCAGCAGCCCCCAGGCCCTGCTCTGACCCGATGCCCCGACCTCCGTCCTCCCCTGGCGTGGTCCAGGCTCATGACGACAAAAAGGGGACGGGGGCTCGATAACCAG
>NW_009927117.1:37147-41946 GCF_000696875.1 Nestor notabilis | reverse complement strand
CTCCTTGCTGGATGTGGGGTGCAGGCTGGGGTGAGGTCCTGTCCCGGATGTGGGGCACAGGTCAGCAGTTAAAACTAACTCCCAAAGAGATGGAATCACCATAAGGGATGTTGGCAGAAGCGATAAGAAGAGCAACTAATAGTTAATTAATCAGGATAGTTAATTAATCCCATCCCTGCCCTGGTGCTGAGACCTGACACAGCTCAGTGCATGAACCAGAGCTGACAAACCCCCAGTGCAGCAGGTCCCAAACAGCCTCTTGAGTCCAAGTGAACCCTTTGCTCCCATTAATAGGGGCTGTTTGGGAACTGGTAATCCCCAAAGCTCCCAAACAGGAGCTGAACAGGTTCTGTTGCGTGCCCCAACTTGGCCAGATTTCCTGGCAGCATGTGGGTGTTCAGACAGAAAAATAAAATATTAAGTAACTAAATGCTGGAGCTCCTGGAGCAGATGGAGCAATAAATTCCCGGATTATCGGCCATCAAACATCTTTTTGCTTTGCTTTATATAAAAAAAATAGAAAAGTGACAGCAATCCAGCTGGAACAGGTAAAGCCGCTTTATTTTTAACTGAGCTGCGTTGTTATCGACTTGGGGAGCTTTGTCCTAAAGCCAGTCACTGTAATCTTGTTTTATTGCCGCCTGAGAAGGCCTTTTGTCATCTTGTGATAGGGGCAAATAGTTTTCCTTGAGTTACAGCTTACAGAATACCTTGCTCTTTGCATTATTTGCTATTTTTTGTCCCTGGCAAAACTCCCTGCTCATCTATCTGCAGGGCCAAGTAATTGAGCTGCCAGTGGAAATATATGGGCAGCGATTTCCCGGTCCTGTAATGAAGTGATGCTCTGGTCCTGGGGGATGATGGAGGACGAAGCTTTGTATCCCCGGCACAGAGCATCTCCCTCCCCATAGCGCACCTCAGCACTCCCCCCCCCAGCATTGGGGGTTTCCCCACTGACCTCTTCTCCTTTGCCTGGCAGGAATTTCCTGTGGAAGGTCATGTTTGCTGGTGGCTCCGACAGTCCTTATGCCAAAGTGATGAGGGGGCAGATCACCCTGACCCAGGTGAGCCCTTGGGTACCAGCTGTGGAGCATCACCAGCAGTTCCAATGGGGCTCAGGAAGGAGCCAAGGAGAGCAGGCTTCAGGATGGGCTGTGCTTTATTTTTGGGGGTCAGTTGAATGACTGTGTGGTTGTTTTTTCCAGCTCTTTTCCGAGATGGAGGAGGGCTGCAGGCAGCACGCCACCGCCTCGGGCATCACCCTGCCATCCGCCTTCTCTGTTGCCCAAGCCTTCGAGGAGATGGCGGCCAAGGGGACAATCAATACCCCCCTCTTGCAGGCAGCAAGGGTGCTGCGGAGGAATGGTGGGTGCTGGGGGACTTTTGGGCTGGAGTAAGAGTGGTGCTCCCCTCCCAGGCAAGTGCCATCGGAGTCACTAGTTGGTCCCACCACAGGGTCCTGGTTGGTGCCACCTGCTTGATCCTTCATCATCATCCCTACACTCTTCTGATGTCACTTTTCAGCATCCTTTAGTTAAATATTAAGAGCCCTGCTACTAAATCCATCAGACATGTGAGCACCCAGGCAGCAATTAGCAGGATGCTGAAGCCATGTGCCCTGCACTGTGGTTAGTCCATAAGGGAATGATAGAATCCTAGAATGGTTTGGGTTGGAAGGGACCTTAAAGCTTACCCAGTTCCAACCCCTGACACAGGCAGGGACACTTCCCACTAGAGCAGGTTGCTCCAAGCCCCATCCAGCCTGGCCTTGAACACTGCCAGGGATGGGGCAGCCACAGCTTCTCTGGGCACCCTGGGCCAGGGCCTCACCACCCTCACATCAGCTCAGCCTTCAGCATCTCTGTGTGTTCAAGCTCCAGCTCATGTCCCACTTGAATTGGGAGGGTTGAGCTTTGCTTTCCTGGAAGTACAAATTGGGCATAAGCTCCTGCTGAGCATCTTTTGATCTCCTGCTGGGGTGTTCTGATGTGGCCAGAGCCTTGCAAATTGGATATCTAGGGTTGAGAAGGTGGCTGGGGAGAAGAGGTGAAATCAAACGATCTCTTGAGAGACAGAGTGGGAAAACCAGCACTCCCTTCTCTGCACTAGGATTTAAGACCTGTGTCCTCACGAACAACTGGGTGGACGACAGTGCCGGGCGGCTCTTCACGGCCACGCTGATGAACCTGCTGCACCGGCACTTTGACCTGGTGATCGAGTCCTGCCGGCTGGGAATGCAGAAGCCAGATCCCGAGATCTACACTTACGCCCTGGATGCGCTGAAGGCAAAGCCGCAGGAGGTACGACCAACCTCGAGAACAGGTCATGGAGGGTCCCTCCACGCACCCAAGGTCCTTGGCCTAACCATTCCTCAGGCTGCTGATCCTGGCTCTTGCTGGTGTATTTCCAGGTCATCTTCCTGGACGACATTGGGGAGAACTTGAAGCCGGCCCGGGAGATGGGCATGGCCACCGTCCTCGTCAGGGACACTGAAACTGTCCTAAAGGAGCTGGAGGAGCTCTCAGGCATCCAGGCATGTAGAGGTGGTCCCTGTCCCCTGCTCTCCTGGGGATTCCTGGAGAGCTGGGAGGGATGAGCTTGGGCTTCTTCCCTGTGAGGGTGGTGGGGCCCTGGCACAGGTTGCCCACAGAAGCTGTGGCTGCCCCATCCCTGGCATTGTTCAAGGCCAGGTTGGACAGGGCTTGGAGTAGTCTGGTTTAGTGGAAGGTGTCCCTGCCTGTTCCAGGGGATTGGAGCTGGATGAGCTTTAAGGTCTCTTCCAACCCAAACCATTCTGTGATTCTGTGATGTCCCTCCATGACAGGTTGGTGGGGATGTCCCGTGGGGCTCCAGGCTTGCTCAGGAGCTCACCCTGTGCTCTTCACCCCACAGCTTCTCACTCAGCAAGAGCCACTACCAACAGCGTGTGATCCATACAACGTGACCCATGGATATGTGCCCATCCGGGTAGTGTGGAGGGGACTGCCTTGGTGACAAGGGCTTGGGGGGTGCCAGGCATCCTGGGGAGGGTGTTGAGCCCCATGCAAGGATGTGCCAGCCAACGGGTGGCATTTTGGGTTGTCCCTCCTGTGTGGGCTGCTCTCGGTCAGGGATGGTGAGCTGCCCCATCATTCAAGTCTTCTCTGTCCACCCCAGAGGCTATGGCGTGGTTGTGTGGCTCTTGGAGGAGGTGGTGGGCCCCCATACTTGGTGACCAGCGTTAGCTGGAGGGTTGTGGGGTGAAGCCATGCAACTGCAGCTGGTGAGGGCTCTCCATCCCTTCCAGCGTGGTGTCCAGCTGCACTTCGTGGAAATGGGGCAGGGCCCTGTCATCTGCCTCTGCCACGGCTTCCCTGAGTCCTGGCTCTCATGGCGTTTCCAGGTGATGGAGGAGACGGGGAGGAGGGTGGACCATAGGGGCTGGTGGTGGGATGGTGATGGGGTATGTGGTCACCTGAGGGTTCCCTGGTGGGAGAGTGGGGTCCGGGGGTCTCAGCATCCTTCGGAGGTTGCTGTTTTCTCTCCTAGATCCCAGCTTTGGTTGATGCTGGCTTCAGGGTGATTGCTCTGGAGATGAAGGGCTACGGGGAGTCCACAGCCCCACTGGGTGAGTTGGGGGTATACAGGGCTGGAGCTGCCAGCCCCAAGTCCAAGACCCAGGAGGAGATAGATGGATGGAGGAGTCTTCTCCTGGAGGGGTGGAAGCTGGCTCCTCCTGCAGCCCCAGCAGCTCAGAGGGATGCCACATACATCCCTAGAAACGCGTGGATGTTAAGATGATGGTGATTATGTCTTTTGTGCAGATATAAAAGAGTATTCCCAGGAGCAGATATGCAAGGTGAGGATGTGGGCAGGATGAGCCGTGGTGTGGAGGGTGGTGATCCCAGACAGGATCTGACTCTTTCTCTCCTCCCTTCTCCAGGACCTGGTGGTTTTCCTGGACAAACTGGTGAGGAGCCCCTCACGATGGGTCCCTCCTTCTTGGCAAGGTTTGGCCATGTGTTCCCCCAGCTGCCCTTCACCTCTTCGTTCACATAAAGGGACAGCTGAGCTCCCCAATGACTTCGGTCCAAAACCCTTGGGGAAGCACCAAGACCTCTTTTTGTGTTCTCTATGAGTGGGATTTATGGGGTGGGGATGTTCATACAACCCATTGCAAATGGAGAGAACCCATCCTCAGGGGCGTCTCTGAGTCATCTTCTCCTGGACATTGTGTCCTTGCTGAGGATGGCGAGATGGGCTGGTGGCATCTGAGGCTTGGCAGGATTTTGGTGAGGCAGTGAGATACTCATGGAGAAGGATGTTGGGCTGTATCCCCTTTATCCCCAACCATAGCAGCTCCCCCATGGCTGGGGTTACCGGGGGATGATCACTTCCCCTTGGCACAGCTCATATATGGTGTCATCTCATTTGAGTTTGGGAGTTCCAGGTTTAATTCACATCCCAGCAAGGGGATGGGGTTGATTTCTGTGCCTTTTAAAAGAGATGAAGTGTAGGGGGTAGAACAAGAAACAAGGAGAAAAAAAAACCCTTGAGGGCTCCTTGTTGGAGAAGTGGTGGTGGTTTTGTGCCGGAGCTGGGAGGGGACCAGGCATCATGGGAACTGTAGCTGTGGTTTGGTGCTGAGCGTGTGAGGAACATAGAATCATAGAGTGGTTTGGGTTGGAAAGGACCTTAAGATCATCTAGTTCCAACCCCCCTGCCATGGTCAGTGACACCTTGCACTAAAACATGTCGCCCAAGGCTTTGTCCAGCCTGCCCTTGAACACCTACAAGGACGGAGGAGTCACAACTTACTT
>NW_009927117.1:33250-37010 GCF_000696875.1 Nestor notabilis | reverse complement strand
CTCTTCCCCTTGGCACAGCTCATATATGGTGTCATCTCATTTGAGTTTGGGAGTTCCAGGTTTAATTCACATCCCAGCAAGGGGATGGGGTTGATTTCTGTGCCTTTTAAAAGAGATGAAGTGTAGGGGGTAGAACAAGAAACAAGGAGAAAAAAAAACCCTTGAGGGCTCCTTGTTGGAGAAGTGGTGGTGGTTTTGTGCCGGAGCTGGGAGGGGACCAGGCATCATGGGAACTGTAGCTGTGGTTTGGTGCTGAGCGTGTGAGGAACATAGAATCATAGAGTGGTTTGGGTTGGAAAGGACCTTAAGATCATCTAGTTCCAACCCCCCTGCCATGGTCAGTGACACCTTGCACTAAAACATGTCGCCCAAGGCTTTGTCCAGCCTGCCCTTGAACACCTCGAAGGATGGAGCATTCACAACTTCCTTGGGCAACCCATTCCAGTGCCTCACCACCCTCACTGTGAAGAACTTCTTCCTTATATCTAACCTAAAGTTCCCCTGTTTAAGTTTAAAGCCATTACCCCTCATCCTACCACTACAGTCCCTAATGAGAGTCCCTCCCAGCATCCTTGTAGGCCCCCTTTAGGTACTGGAAGGCTGCTATGAGGTCTCCACGCAGTCTTCTCTTCTTCAGGCTGAACAGCCCCAACTTTCTCAGCCTGTCTTCATACGGGAGGTGCTCCAGTCCTCTTATCATCCTCGTGGCCCTCCTCTGGACTTGCTCCAACAGCTCCATGTCCTTTTTATGTTGAGGACACCAGAACTGGACACAATACAGCTCTCTGCTCACGAGAGCAGAGTAGAGTAGAGGGGCAGGATCACCTCCTTCGACCTGCTAGTTGCACTCCTTTAGATGCAGCCCAGGATATGGTTGGTTTCTGGGCTGCAAGCGCACACTGAAGCTGGCTCATGTCAAGCTTCTCATCAACCAGCACCCCCAAGTCCTTCTCCACAGGGCTGCTCTGAATCTCTTCACCCAACCTGTAGCTGTGCCTGGGGTTGTACTGACCCAGGTGTAAGACCTTGTACTTGGCTTGGTTAAACTTCATAAGGTTGGCATTGGCCACCTCACAAGTGTGTCCAGGTCCCTCTGGATGGCATCCCTTAAATCACATCCCTTTGCTGGAGAATTGCCTTCCTGTTGGAATAGAAATAAGGAAAATGGACTGAAAGATGCCTGTTGATGTGCAGCCTGGCAAGCGGGTGAGTGCCCACTTTGCTTCAGGGTGAGCTTGATAGATGGGATATAAAGTGGTGGCATCCCATATGATGGGATTTCCCTGCTTCTCCACAACCATCAGGCCCATCCTGCACCTCTCCCCCCTGGGGTGCTCATTCTTCCTCCCCTGGTACATCCTACGGGATTTTAGGGGTGATAAATGACTTCATGAAGCTCCATATGATGTCTGATCTGGGATGCAGAAGATGCAGAGCAGTCCAGGAGCCAGGACAGTGATGGTGGGATGAAACCTATCAGCATGGGGGGACCTACTCAGCCCCACATCAGCACTGGGAGATGCTGGGACCCCCCAACCCCTCTGCCCCCCTTGTAGGGGGGGTTTGGACACTGTGTTTTGCGCTGTCAGACGGCAGTGAGCAGAGACATGTCTGCTGGGAGGGAATTTTAATTATGCTTCTAAATATCAGCTAATTATGAACTGGCTGCTCCATTGTTGGGAGCGCAGGTTTAAGTGGATTTATTTGTCGGTGCCCAGAGGGGTCAGGAAAATAGAATGGAGGAGGGGGGACAGTGAGCTCCAGGCAGGATCCACACAGGCATGGGGGATGCTGTAAGCTGCTTCCTGGAGGGGCAGGGATTTATTTGGCTGCAGTTATAAGATGATGTTCCCTGTGTGATGATGGGGGAGGGGAGGCACCCATATGGATCATCCCAAGGGATGAGTAGCCTCCAGACATGTTTTTGGTGGGTAATAATAAATCCCTTGCCTCTGGAGGGCTCAGGTACTTGAAATGTTTAATGAAGTTGCAGCAAATTGTTCTGGCGGATCAGGTAATGCTTCTTCCTTGGGGGGGAAAAAAAAGGAAAATAAATGGGGGGAGAAAAGGAAAATACTGCTGTTTCCTGCTCTGTTTGCTGCTTTGGAGGAAGGCAGATCCCCTCTATCTCCTGCTGATGCCTGTTGAGTGCGGCTTTTGTGAAGGATTTGGAGGTGCTCCCTGGGTGCTGCTGTGGGGGCATGCTCATGGACCCTCTCCCCACAGGGCATCCCTCAGACCGTGCTGGTTGGCCATGATTGGGGCGGTGCCGTGGTCTGGAACATGGCTCTGTTCTACCCTGAGAGGGTGAGGTGGGTCCGTGCCATGTGCGTGGCTTCTTGGGGATTGGTCTTAACCCCCCTCCCCAGTCCCTAACAGTGCCCTGTATCCTGCCCTCCCATTCCATGCCCAGAGCAAAGCCCTCGCTCATGCTGGGCACCCCAAAGCCAGGTGTGAACCTGACTCTGTGTCTTCCCCATGATGTTCCAGAGCTGTAGCCTCGCTGAACACCCCGTACCGACCCCCCGAGCAGTCTGTGGACATTGTGGAGAAGATGAAAAGTATCCCCACCTTTGATTACCAGTTCTACTTCCAGGAGCCGGTGAGTCCAGGACCACAGTTTTTATCCTTCACCCTTCTCTTGGGGCTTAACTCCACCCCCAGGATGAGGCCATGCCCATGTTGGGGTCCCCAGCTCATGGATGGGCATCGCCAGCCCCACAGCCAGGATGCCACACTGTGGGGCTCTTGCTGTCCCTCCAGCTGTAAGTGGCTTGTGCGGCGCCTGACAGACCTTGTTCCCATGCTGGACTCTGCCAAGAAACCATTCCCAGCCTCCACCTGAGCCCAGATGGATGGCAGGATCCACCCCTGGGGTGGGCTGGGTCCCTGGGGAGGAGCGGCATCACCCACCTTGCTTTTTCCCCTCCATGTGCAGGGTGTCGCGGAAGCAGAGCTGGAGAAGGACATCGACCGGACACTGAAGATCCTGATCCGCTCCACACGCCGGGAGGTAGGGATGGGGCTAAGGGTGGCCCTGGGGTGGGAGCAGAGGGCTTCACAGCCTGATGTGCCCTCCAAGCCCTGCTAGCGTACTGTGGCTCTGCCTGTGGCACCTTCTCCCTTCCACCTCGCCCATGCCAGAAGCCAAAAAGCTTCAGGGGTGGCTTTCTGTGGAAAGAGGTGTTCCACAGTGGCCCTCAGGCATGCTCCACCCTGTGTCTGCCATCCTTTTGTTGCCTGTCTGCAGCAAAGTCTGCATTCATTCAGCCATCAGTAGGGACCAGAGTGAACGCATCCTTGTAAGCAGTGGTGCAGGGCCCATGCCTCTTAAGGACTCAAAGCTGACCCTCAGTAGGGTTTGAGAAGACCTGGGATGGGTGGGTGGGATGACAACCCAGCCTAGAGAACAGCAGATTCCTGGGGTGGCTGTCTTTGTGCAGCCTGGCAGGGGCTCCTGCTTTGTCTTGAAGCACCCCTTGCTTCCTTAACCACTGCAAATGTTAATGTTTTGCTTCAGGGTTAAAACCTTTGTGCTTTAAAATAACAGTGCCCTGGGAGCCTTGCCAGCGGCCTCATTCTGCCATCACTGCTGGCTGCTTCCAGCTCCATGGCCCAGGGCTGAGTGGCTGCTTCCTGCATCCCTCAGGATGCAGCAGTGCTCACTGCTGGCTCCCAGCTCTGCTGCCCAGAGCTGCCTCATCCGTTCCTACGTCCCTCAGGATGCAGTGATGCTCAGCACTGGCTCCCAGCTCTGCTC
>NW_009927117.1:17374-33199 GCF_000696875.1 Nestor notabilis | reverse complement strand
CCCAGAGCTGCCCAGCCAGTTCCTGCATCCCTTGGGATGCAGCGATACCCAGTGCTGCGTGACTGGTTCATGCATCCAGAGGGATGCAGCAGTGCTCAGTGCTGGTTCCCAGTAAGGAGCCCCAAGTGTGGCAGCCATGGGGAGCCCCCCAGGATGGGTTTTCCTCCCTGTGTGCGATGCCCTCCATGCCTGCCCTCAGTCCCCTCTCTCCACAGGACCGCCTGCCCATCACATTTGAATTCCACCGGGTCCAGGAGCGAGGTAAGGGGTGGGATGCTGTATCAGGGGGGATGCTGCAGGGTGTGGAGGATGCAGCGGGTGGGCAGTGCTGTGTTTCTTATTGCAGGGGGGCTGCTGGTGGGCTTCCCAGAAAACCCTCCTGCCAGCCAGATCCTGCACGGCCCTGAGCTGCAGTACTACGTCCAGTGCTTCCAGAAGTCTGGCTTCAGGTGGGGGCAGGAGCCTGCAGGGCTGGTGCGGTACCCCCCCTGCAGAAGGGGAGCCCCTAAACCCGCCTTGGCCTTGCTTTATAAACTCCAAGAAGGTGCAAGTCTGCCAGGGGAAGGCTGCTTTATCCTTCGAGACACTTCCCGTGCCATGGGCAATGGGATGTTCCCTCTCGTGGTGATGGCAGGAGCTAAATCTCAGCATCTCCACTCTGTTCTCTCTCTCAGTGGCCCCTTGAACTGGTACCGTAACATGCGACCCAACTGGCGCTGGGCCCTCTCTGCCAAGGACAGGAAGGTGAGGGCTGATCCTGCCCTGCGGGGGCATTTGCAGACCCAGCACCTTCCCCACCTTGGCATCCGTGTTCCCTGTAGATCACGATGCCAGCGCTGATGGTCACAGCCGGGAAGGATGTGGTGCTGCATCCCAGCATGAGCAAGGGCATGGAGGAGTGGGTAAGTCAATATAGCCCCAGACCAGCCCAGTCCTGCCTCTGCTTGTGATCAACTTCCATAAGATCCCACTGCGGGAGATGGGCTGGATTTGATCCAGATACAGGGACATCACTTGATTAAAGGGAACAGGCTGATATGGGATGCTGAGGGGGATATTTACCTTCTCCCCTGCCTGCAGCAGACAGAAGGGGATTTGCTCTTGCCAAAATAAAGCGGTGGGGATGTGGGGACAGCCTTGAGGGGTCTCCTGGTACCCCAGTTCTGGCACAAACGACCCCCTCTTACTCTCATCCATCCCTCCCAAGATCCCACAGCTGCACCGGGCGCACATTGAGGAGTGCGGGCACTGGACGCAGATGGAGAGGTACCACAGTTGGCAAGCACAGCCCTGCTCCACTGGAGCTGGGCACCCCTGTATCCCGGGGGATGCCGAATCCTACCCCAGCTCTGTGCCATCCCCCCAGGCCAGCGGTGCTGAACAGGATCCTGGTGGAGTGGCTGGAGGGGCTCCCCCCAGATCCTTCCCTTCCCAAGATCTCCAGGCTGTGAGCCCTGCCCTGTGCCTTCCCTCCTCCCCGGGCTGATTTTGCCTTTAGGGTTAGATTTTTGCCTTTAGGGTTGGATTTTTGCCTTTAGGTATTGTTGGGGTGTCGATGGGTGGAAGTGATGGGTGAGTCAGGGCTGGGAGGAGGGTGGGACAAAGCATCACCCCTGCTTTGTGCAGCTAGAAGATTCGTTGTGAGCTCTCATGGGGGTGTTGGGAGATGGTTTGGGCCTGGACCCATCCTCATGCCATGGCAGGGGCTGTGTTGGGGCTGCCCCATCACCCCAACCCCAGCCCTGGGGCTTCCCTTGCACAGGGGTTTGGATGGAGGGTCCCGGTTGTGGCTGGGGTTTCAATGCGGAGGGGAGGTTTTAGTGCACTAAGAATCATGAATTCTGCCTCAGAAATCACCTTTTGCCTTGTAACATTGACCAATAAAGCACAAAGTGACCTGTGGTCCTTGGGTACAGGTTCTTGCAGCATCTCCCTGCCTCTTGCCCACTTCCCCAGGGCCCATCCCCGTGGTGTCAGGGCTCAGCCATTGCTTGCAGCCACCTTCCCCTGCACTCCCAGCCCTTCTCCTGGCCTCAACAGCCGTTATAAACAGACATCCAGGACACCATAAGGATTTGGGCAAACACGCTTGGTATTTCCCTCTCAAAATTCTCCCCAGCCCTCAGCTATTTTCAGCTGGGGCTTTGCGGTTTGTCTGTCTGCATCCCTTTTCCCAGCCCATCCCTGCTCTGCCAGCAAGCCCACGGGAATGTTTTGCATCTGGATCCATCCCTGAAAAAGGAGCTGTGTGGATTCTGGGGAGGGGGGAAGAGGAAAACTCCATCCCTGGGTGGGCAGCAAGAGGTTTAAACCCACTCCCTCCAATCTGGGAGTTACCCTGAACTCGGCCTGTTGTCCTCTCCGGTTTCCTGGCAGGGGAGGCAGTCTCAGAAGCTGGTTTTGGAGCTGCTTTGGCCTCTGCTAATGGTATATAAAATCCAAGAGCATCATCCCCAGGCAACTGGGAGCTGTGGCCAAGCACCACCCTGAGCCCTGCCTGGAAAACCAGGAAGGAGCTGCCAGAGCTGCCTCTCCCATGGCACCAGAAGCTGGGTGAGTGGTTTTAATAGGTGTCTGCAGGCTTCTGCCAGCCCCCTGCACCCAGCCCCTGGCAGGGGCCTCACCTGTGTGTTTCCACCCTGCTCTCAGGGATGGAAACACACAGATCCTGGGAATGATGTGGGGAGGGAAGGCACCTGCAGAGAGCTCCCCAGCCCCCTTCCCTCCTTGCACATCATGTTGTACCCCTACACAGCTACAGCCGGCCATTGCTTCTGCTCCAACAGCCCCTTCTCCACATTCCCACCCCATGTCAGCTCCATGCTCCCCATCCTGCAGCCTAGAATGACTTTTCCAGCTCCCATCCTGACCCTGGCTAGCTGTGTCCTTGGCCCCACAGGTGCCTGCATCCCCAGTGCCCCATGCATGTGCATCCCCAGCAACCTGGGTGCATGTGCCCTTGGTCTCTTGGGTCGATGCAGCCCCAGTCCCCATGGGTGCCTGTGGCCTCAGTCCCTGTGTGCACACACCTCCCATCCTGGGATGTACATGGCTTTGAGTGCACACAGCCTTGGCACATTTCGGCAAGCTCTGATTGATGTCCATGCAGACTGGAGGTTTGGAGGTGGCCCAGGGTGACTGATTGGGCTGGAGACATCCCATCACCTGCAGAGTAGGGACCCAGGAAACAGCAGAGCCAGAGGAGATTTAGGCTTTGATTCTGGGAGGAGGCGGCCAGAGCAATGCAAACACCATCCGAAGAGATGCAAAGTCCCTCCCTGGTTTCCTCTGGGGCATCACTCTGTCTCCCAGAGGGTTTATTTCTAGGAGAAATGCTCCAGCCATAAACATGAGCAATGGCACCGGCTGCTGCTGTTTAACAGCACCCGCGGGGCTGGCCCCCGCACAATGGATGGGGTCTGAGATGCAGAAATAAATCTGGCCGCAGAACAAGCTCCTCCAGGCAGTGTCTGTTCACAGCTTGAAGCTGCTCACAGTGGTCTTGGACGCAGCAGAGGGAAAGGGACTGCATCCCTTGGGATGCTGCAGGGCAGGGTACTGTCAAAACCCTGCCCAGGGTGGATGTGCAGGATGCACAATGGCACTATCCCACTCCTTTCACAACTCTCTGATGTGAAAAGAAAGAAGAAAATGCCTGGAAAACCTCAGGGTGGGTTTCAAACCACAGATCCCAGAAGCAGACCCTAGGAAGAAAGGATCTCCCAAAGGCATTAGGGGAAGCTCCTGGAGGTCCCAGGGCTGCTTGCAAAAGGCTGGGCTTATTTTGAGGAGATGCTTGAAGAGAAACTGAGAAACCCAACCTGGAGCCATCCTGGCCAGCAGCACCATGGAATGGTTTGGGTTGGAAAGGACCTTAAAGCTCGTCTAGTTCCAACTAGCACTAGTTTCCCCAACTTCCATGGGCAGGGACACCTTCCACTAGACCAGGTTGCTCCAAACTCCACCCAACCTGGCCTTGAACACTGCCAGGGATGGGGCAGCCACAGCTTCTTTGGACAACCTGTGCCAGGGCCTCATCAACCTCACAGGGAAGAACTTCCTCAGATCTCATCTCAGTCTCCCCTCTGTCAGGTTAAAGCCATTCCTCCTTGTCCTGTCCCTACAGGCCCTTGTCAAAAGCCCCTCTCCAGGTTTCTTGTCAGCCCCTTTAGGCTCTAAGGCTCCAGCCTTCGGCTCCAGCTTTCATCTCCATCCAGCTGTGATGTTCCAGTCCTGACCACCTGAGTGACAGCAGCAGCACTTGTCTAGGACCTGGCCATGAGGGTGGGTATGCAAAGCTGCTTGTGGGGTGTTTGCAAGGCGATGCACAGCTCAACCCCCCACATCTCCTATTCTGACACCACTATTGCAATGGGCATACCCCCTTCCTTGCACTGCACTCAGCAGTGCGGCAATGAGGGACATGATAGGTCCCTCCTGTCCCTCTGACTCCACTGGGCTCTCTGCAATGGCTGTGATGAGTCTTCACTGGGAAATGTCTGCTGGATGGTGTGCACAAGGTGCAGGGTGTGCACACGGGCTGCAGGGTGCAGGTACAGGTGTACATCCAGATTGCAGGGTGCAGGGAGCAGAGTGCAAGGTGCAAGGTGAAGAAGGGTGCAGGGTGAACACATGGGGTGCATGATGCAGGTAATGGGGTGCAGCGCTCACACACACAGGGCACAGGCAGAGGTGACCCTGCCCCATGCGTGCAGTGGGTGGGCTGGAAAAACCACACTGCTGGTCTCCCCCTGCCCCATAGGGTTTGTGCGCAGGGGGGCAGGATTACACCCAGCTGCGGGTCGCTGGCACCCACCAAGCTTGATGGCACAAGTTAAACTTCAACCCAGCCCATCCCTGGACTCTGGGATGGTTCCAGCTCTGGCTTGGGGATGCTGGGTTAATATTTCAGCCCTGCTGGGACTGAAACCACCCTGTTTGCTGGGTACTAAGGGCAAAGGTCCCTACGGAGCCAAGATGCCTTTGCATGGTTCAAGCGAGAGCTCAAACTGCAGTATCAACACCCCCAAGGGACCCAAACCCACCCCAGCAGGAGGGTGGCACAATGTGACCAGCTCCACTTGTCCCTTGGACCAAAAAACTCCTGGAAATGTGCTGGTTTACTCTGCTTTTAATTGGTTTTTCCCTCAAAGACCACGAGGCACCCATGGGTGGTGGCAGCAGGGGTGCCAAGCTGGAGGGAGGACACAGTGGGATTCTGGCTGTGCTGAATGGTCAGGATTAAAGGACAATGTTTCTCTGCTCCCATACAGGCTCCAGCTCCAGCCCTGTCCCCCCCTCCTCCAGAGGCTGTTTCAGAAAGGAAGCAATTTACTTGGAAAAGAGAAAAGAGGAAAAAAGGCCCTTGGAGATAGAGAAATAAAGAATAAAAGCTTCCCATAATTAAATTTCAACTGTTTTATATTTAAACAGAGAAGAAAGAAGACCAAAAAAAGCCCCACCTGATTTCTGCCTGGCCTGAGACAATGCTCAAATAGCTCTTGAGATCAGGCACTCAAACAGCTTCACTCCTGCCCCAGTTTCCCCATTGCTGTAGGGCAGGGAGCAGCTCTTGGAGCCCTTCAAGTGCAGGGAGGAGCACAACAGGCAGGGGAGAATTGGGAAGGCTCCAGCCACAAGCCAAATGTTTGGGCAAACCCCATCTCCACACTCCTGCACTGTCTGGGAGGCAGAGCCTTGTGTGTCCACCCCTCCAGCACTGCGGCAAGGCAGGGCCCCTGAAGTCTGGGATGCACTGCCGTTTGGGAATGCACTGCCATTTGGGAATGCAGTGCAACTTGGGAATGCACTGTACTTTGGGAATGCGTTGCAGTTTGGTGGTACATCAGCCATTTCTGGCGCAGATGAAACTAGTGCAGAGAGTAGCAGCAAAGGCAGGAAATCCCATTGTGATCCAGCTGCTGGGCCAGCTCAACACCAGGAGCTGCAGAGGTGCCAGTGAGGGTGGAGGAGAGCTCCCATCCCCATTTGGGCTGTGTCAGAGAACCCCAACCAGGCCACATCCACCTATAACCTGGCATCACCTTGGCTGTGTTGGGGTCTGCCCCGTGCCTGCCCTGTGCAAACTGCACACCCTGGCGAAGCAAATCCAACCAAAGCATTCACTGGCATCATGTTCTCATGATTTATCGTAGAATCATAGAATGATTTGGGTTGGAAATGACCTTAAAGCTCATCTAGTTCCAACCCCCTGTCATGGGCAGGGACACCTTCCACTAGACCAGGTTGCTCCAAGCCCTGTGTCCAACCTGGCCTTGAACACTGCCAGGGATGGGGCAGCCACAGCTTCTCTCGTCAGCCTGTGCCAGCGCCTCAGCACCCTCACAGGGAAGAACTTCCTTAGATCTCATCTCAGTCTCTTCTCTGTCAGTTTAAAGCCATTCCCCCTTGTCCTGTCCCTACAGGCCCTTGTCAAAGACCCCTCTCCAGCTTTCTTGTCAGCACTTTTAGGCACTGGAAGCTGTTTTAAGGTCTCCCCGGAGCCTTCTCTTCTCCAGGCTGAACAAGCCCAGCTCTCTCAGCCTGTCTCCATAGCAGAGGTGCTCCAGCCCTGTATTTGTACCACAGGATTTACACAAGCTGACCACTGGTCTCTTGATCTCTGTGATGAACTCGCTGGATTGAATCCATCCCCAGTCTGGATGCTGCCCTTGCTCGCTGGATACCTCCAGGACAGACCATGCCATTTTTCATCCCACCAGAAGTTTCACCAATTCACCAGTAAGTTCACAAACAGCTCCAACACTTGGCAAAATGCCATGTTTTCTTTTCTTTCATCCTTTGAATTATTCCCTGCTGTTCAGCTGTAATTAGCCGAACTGTGACATCCCTCCTGGATGCAGCCGGGAGCTGGCAGAGGCTAGGGCAGTGCGGACGAGTTGCATCCCCCGCACTGTTAATGAATAGCCCCTTCAGGGGTGTTTTTTGGAAATTTTGGTGACCTTTGCACAGCACGTGGACCCAGAGCTGTCAGCTGGGCAGCGACGGCATTGTCTGACCCCAGTCAGCTGGTCCCCTTGGTCTCTGTTGCAGCTTGGAGGGGTGATGGAGGATTATTCATTAATTTGCTGCATTGCAAACCCAGCAGGGTTTAGGATGGTCAGGAGGTCAAGGAGCTTTGAAGGTAGATGGGAAGACCAATGGCAAAAGCTGCTGGAGGTGCTGGGAGGTCCTTCACAGGCTGCATGGCTCCTGCTCTGTAACTAAGAAGTAATTTCCCCACCTCTCCCTGCTTCGTGATTGTGCTACAAAGATTGGGTCTCCAAGAGCGTCCGTGCCCATGTGAAGAGAGCTGCCTGCAGTGGTGCTTCCTTGCCTGACTGGGGCCTGGAGCAGTGCCTGGAGGTCACCTTGCCTTTGTAGCCAGCTCAGAAAAATCGTTATCATCCCTTCATTAATGAGGGATCGGGAAGGGTTTGCTTATCACCAAAGCACAGGCATGGAGTGCTGCAGAGCTCCTGCAAACTGTCGCTCTTTGTTCGTCCTTCAGCTGAGACCCACCACCCGGTCAGATCCTGTCCCCTGCTCTGTTCCCAGTGGGAGAGCAGAGCAGATTTGGGGTGCAAGGCAAGCTTGCAAGGCATGGAGCATCCTTCTTCCTGCAAGGCAGGGAGCAAACACCCCTAGTGCCTGTTTTGCACATGGTGATGTGATGCAGTGAGGCCACCGCATCCCTCGCTGCCTGAAGACCACCCACCCTACTCTGGGTCCCCCCAAACCCAGCAAGGCCTTTTCTCTATTCCTCCCTTTGCCCAGCTTGCCCAGTGCAAAGGCTGCAGGTTCAGGAGAGCTGCTTCAAGGCCAGGACCCCCAAAAAGGAAGCGGCTTCTTCCCAAAACCTTCAGTTTGCAGCATTACTGTAGGACATGAGACCCCAGGTTCAAATCCATGCCCGGATCCTGCTCTGCCAGCCAGGAGCAAAAGGCTCAGCCCCTCTCCTCCCCCAAGGAATCAGGCAAATCCCAAGGTTATTCATTATCCTTCCAGCCTACAGGGAAGCTCCTTGTTGACCCCCAGGGCAGGAACAAGCTCTGCCAGCTTTGGACTGGCCAGGATCGCCCCTCATCCCTGGTTCAGGAGCAGCCAGACACCCACTTGCTCTGGCAGCATCTTGTGGAGAGGCCAGCGGGATGGTAAGGAAAAGCCACAAGGGGAATTTCTCAGGTTTTGGGGTGGGAAGAGTGGTGCAGGCAGTGAGGAGCTACGTGTTGCAGCTGGGGCAATGTGGATTTATTGCCATCTATGACATGGGTTTAATAACCAGTATTGCCGTGGTGAGAAATAGGAAGAGGGAAGGAAAGGCAATGGATTCCCTGGATAAATCAGGCCAGGTTCTGGCTGCTGAACAGGAGTGTTTTATCATAACATGGTTGGGCTCAGAAGGGACCTTAAAGCTCATGTAGGTCCAACCACCCTGCCACGGGCAGGAACACCTTCCACTAGAGCTGGTGGCTCAAACCCACGGGTTTTCTGCTTCCTCCATTTTGTTCTTTGTTTTTTTTTTTTCTTTTCCTTTTTCCTGCCTTTCTCTCTCTGTACCTTGGCCCAGAGACCAGCTCCGGGCTTTAATTTGCATGGGAGATCCAGTGAGGCAGCCCCAGCCCGACATCTCCCCTGCCCCCAGTGCTCCCTGCTGCTATCATCTGGGCTATCTGCAATAGTTTCCTGATGGCCCTGGCCCCGGGCGGTGTCACCTCCCTGGGCTGGGTGATGGGCCATCCACTGTCCCTGCCCTGCCCAGCCCCTAAAATCGTCCTGGGTGGGCTGGGGTTGTGGGGGAAGGTGGTGGCAGTGGTGAAAGATGCTGTAGACACCCCTGAGAGAGCCCTTTCTGCACTCTGGAGAAGTTTGGCCAGTTTTTGGTGGCTTTGCTCTTTGGATGGGAGCTGAACCCATCATGGAGATGGGGAGAAGGAAAATAACTTGAAGAGGGAGTCTGTGTGGGAGGGCGGAAGGCAGAAAGTTTGCTGATGGACAGGAGGCTGTAGGGAACTGGAGGAAGGATACCACAGGAGGTAGCAAGGGAATAAATAATCTCCTGCAGCCAAGATTGTGTTGGTTGTGTTGGGTTTGTTATGTTGGTGGTGCAGTACATTGGATCCAGTCCTGCCTGGGGCAGGGGGATGCATCATTTTCTCTAGGGCTTGGTGGTCAATCCCACACCAGTCAGGCATTCCCACTTACTGCAAAGGGAGCCTGCTTTTGCTCACATGGACACATCTCTGCTCTACAGATTCAAGGGGTTGAGATGAACCTCTGTGTCCATAAATAATCAATCCTTTGGGAAACCTGGCTCTGGTACAGTGGTCTTGGCAGACAAAGGATGGGCTGTGTGGAAAAGCTGGGGGGAGGCACTTGCTTTCTTCTGCTTTAGCTCTTTTTATGGTCCAGGTTCACGGCCAAGGAGGAGTCAAGTTCCAGAACTGGGCCAAGACCTATGGCTCCTCTCCAGAGCTGTACTTCCAGCCCAGCTCAGTGGAGGAGATTCGGGAGGTAAGGAAGGTGCTTCCAGGAGGCAACTCATTAGAAATGAAGAGGAGGAAAGGCTGGGAAGGTCTATGATGTTCCATTATGTTCAGTCGGAGAGGTGATGACAACCTGAGTCCTTCCCTTAGACCCAGGAGATGGCCCATCCTACTGCACATGTTCGGATGCATCAAAGACCTAAAAGGTGCAGAAAAGCAGCATGCCTGGCCCCAGATGGACTCTGATCCTTGAACATCAGCATCTGGCATCCTCCTGAGGTCCCTTGCCTGCCCTGGCAGCCATGCTGAGGGGTGGGACTCCTGTGTCACTTTTGTCATCTCTAAGATGCGTCTGTCACCCTAGGGTGTCTCAGGTGGGCATTGCCTCTTTGGGATCATAGAATTCTTTGGGTTGGAAGGAACCTTTAAAGGTCTTCTAGCCCAACCCCGAAAGAAGGATCCCAAGGGCTGTCTTAGGAGAGGTCCAGGGGTGGTTTTAGCCCCTGATAACAAGTTCTCCAAGTAAATGGATGTCAACCATGGGTGAGATTTTAGCTTGGGATGTCTCACAGTGCCTCTGGCACCACCCTTAGCACGTGGAGTTGAGGGTGATGTTGGATACTGTTGTCTCTGCAGATCCTGGATATGGCCAGGCAGCGGAACAAGAGGGTGAAGGTGGTGGGGGGTGGTCACTCTCCTTCAGACATTGCCTGCACTGATGACTTCATGATCCAGATGGGGAAGATGAACAGGGTCCTCAAGGTGAGACCGGCTTCTGGGAGGTGGTGTGGTGGCACCTCTGTTTGTGCACCTACCAAGGGCTGGAAGGAATTGCACCAAAACTGCCATTCCCAGCATGGAAATTGAAAAGATGGGGAGGCTTTCCTCTCTTCACAGACAGGAGTTTTTCCAAACCAGACCCTGAAATGCTAGTGCAAGACTGGGGAATGCAAATTTTGCCAGTGCAAAAGGATTGGAAGCCTAGGGAGCAGCTATAAACAGGGAAAGACGTGATGGCTTCCCTGTGTGCGTTCAACAAGAGCTGAACCTTGGCACGTTGTCCTTATCACAGCAGTGATGGATGGGGAGGAGGTACCTGCAGGATCAACTCTTGCAGCTTGCTTGGTGCAAGCTTGCAAAGGTGCCTTAGGCAGACACAGCAGCCTGGCAAGGACAGGCTGGATGTTTCTGTGTCAGATGTGGGATGTCCCCATGGGAGATTGCTCCATTTGATGACACTGGGAAGAAACAGCTCTTCCTGGTTGCCGTTGGATTATATCCTGAACAACTCTGGGAAAATGAAAGCTGCTGAGAGGGAGAGCTATGGAATCATGGAGAGTGATCACGGAATCACAGAATCCCAGGTTGGAAGGGACCTCAAGAATATCTGGTCCAACCTTTCTAGGCAAATCAGAACCTAGACTAGATAGGCCAGCATCCTGTCCAGCCAGATCTTAAACATGTCCAACACTGGGGAGTCACCATTTTCCTGGGGAAAATACTGGGCTCCTACTGGGGCTGCAGGTTATAAAGAGTGTGAGAACTGACCCTGTACATGCATGTGTACCTGCGTGCATTGTGTGCATGCACAGGTATGTGTGTACATGCCTGTCATGTGCATACCTGCATTTGTGCATATATACGCATATATGCATGTGCTTGTCTGTGTGCAGCTGAAGATGAAAAAATCTTGACCCCAGCAGTGTATTCTGAGAGCTGGATCATTAATGGTAATTAACAGCAATAAGTAATTAAAGAACAGTCCCTCCCTGGCAGCTCTGTCTGTCAGGAGTAGGATGGAATAGCTTCTAATGATGCTAAGATCTCCTTCCAGGAGAAGCTGGCTGAAGCTGTCTGGGAAGGGCAGGAGGGCAGACCTGAAGGTAGAGCTTTGCAACACCAAGGAGAAGTTATAGGAGAGATTGCACAGCCCTGAGACTGGGGAGAGCGGAGTGAAGCAGGGTCTGGACCAGGTTTGGGTTGGGTGAAGGTCTGAGAGCGGTGGCAGCTCAGGACAGGGCAAGTCTCTCATGATACATGACTCTCCTGTCTAGATGTTATCATCACGTACATTGGTAAGAGCAGAGGTGCTTTCCATGGGGTGTTTCTCCACTGAGATGTGTGATCTTCCCCTCTCCTGTCCCATCCTTTGCAGGTAGACAAGGAGAGGCAGCAAGTGACGGTGGAAGGTGGGATCTTCCTCTCGGATCTGAACATTGAGCTGAGCAAGCACGGGCTGGCACTGGCCAAGTGAGTGGGACACATGTTTGGGGCCATCCCTGGGCATCCTCCCAGGTGTCCTGTCCCAGATCAAGTGCTGGGGCATGGCAAAACAGGGATGTTTGAAGAGCTTTTACTGCAGAATAGGGGTGTTTATTTCAGGATCTGGTCTTCCACCAAGGTCCTGCAGATTGCGGGTCAGGTCCCTCTCTGATGGAGTCACTGATCCTCAGAGCAGGAGGCTGTACGAAGGGAGTCTTTATCCCCACACCAACCCTATTATTCTCACACTAACCGCCAACAGGATGCGGACCTGTTGGAGTGAGTCCAGAGGAAGCCACAAAGATGCCCCAAGGGCTGGAGCACCTCTGCTGTGGAGACAGGCTGAGAGAGCTGGGCTTGTTCAGCCTGGAGAAGAGAAGGCTCCAGGGAGAATTTAGAGCAGCTTCCAGTGCCTGAAGGGGCAAGAAAGCTGGAGAGGGGCTTTTGACAAGAGCCTGTAGGAACAGGACAAGGGGGAATGGCTTTAACCTGACAGAGGGGAGACTGAGATGAGATCTTAGGAAGAAGTTCTTCCCTGTGAGGGTGGTGAGAAGGAAAACTCTGCACTGGCCCTAAGAAGATGAGAGCACCCTTCCTAGGTACGTCTTACATAGGGTAGAAGCTGACAGTAGTCATCTCAGGGCAGAGGAGGCTGATGGGAGACAAAATTAAGCTAGAAATGGGCTTTTGATGGCAAACGACGATTAGCCACTGGAATATCTTAGTAGGAGGCATGGGAGAATTTTTTCTCTGCGTTGCTTTGAGATGCCTGGTGTCCCCAGAAGAGGATGTGGAAGTGATCTTTCATACTTCTACCATTTCCATGTGCCCACATATTTGGAGGAATGGATCTGTGTCCATCCTCCTTGGAGTGGATCTTATGCCCCTGGATGCTGCTTCCAGACCTACTCCACAGTGATGTTTCTAGGGTAAACCCCGGTTCCTACCTGCTTCCTCTGAATGCATATGGGAGGGATGTCTCCACCCCAGTGAGTCACTCCAGGCTGATGGGGAGAGATGGGGACTTGTGAGATGGGACACAACTGAGTTGACCTTGGTGACCTGCCTCTTCCTCCCCATGGACTCCAGCAGCATCCTGACAGATGTATCCTATGGAGACATACACACATGGCCAACAAACACACCCGTTGCTGTGGGGTACCTTGAAGGGTGGAAGACCCTGCTTGTTGGGGTAGGGGGACATTTCCTGTAGGGCCTCTGCGTAGGGTCTGCACATGGTGCGATGCCTGCCATGGTGCACTATGCCCCACACTTTGTCCCGTGCACTGAGGTCCTCACCCGGCCCTTTCATCTGCCCACAGTTTAGGAGCTGTTTCAGAGGTGGCAGCAGCTGGTGTCATCGGGACGGGGACACACAACACTGGGATCAAGCACGGCATCCTACCCACCCAGGTGAGACACGAGTGGGGAGCACGTTGACGCACGGACATCAGCATCCCATCAAATGGTCTGGGTCTGGTGGGGTCCTGTCCCCCTGGGCATGGAGCTGTTATGGGGAACCTGAAGTCTCCCACAAGCAGTGGGACCTCCTCATCTGCCTTCCAAAACATAATCCAGCTCAAAACTCCTCTGTCCCTGTGCTTTATGGTCTTCTAATCTGGTGAATAAGCTCTGTACCAAAGGAAAAGCAGTCCTGGTATTGGAGCTCCCCCAAAACCAAATCCCTGCAGGGCCTAGGTCTGTTTTCAACTAGATATGTATAAAAATCCTCCACTCATAGATCCCGTATGGCAATTCCACTGATGGTTAAGGAGGAATGAAGTAATTCAGGGGATTTCCACTTCTTTATTTGATAGCTTCTCCAGTGTAGCCCAGAGAGAGAAGGACCCCTTAATGTCACTGTATGAAAAGTAGCAGAAGATGGACTGGGGGAGCCAAGCTCAGCAGAAAACCCCTTGTGATGGCAGTCATGGTATGGGTGTCTCCTTGCTTGGCCCTCAGCCCTAAGTTTTAGGGTCTCAGCGTGGAGATGGGACACACTGAACCCTTGCTGAAGCTTTGGTCTCCTCTTGGCAGGTTGTAGCACTCACCCTGCTGACGGCCTCAGGGGAGATCCTGGAGTGTTCGGAGTTCATCAACGCGGACATCTTCCAGGCTGCCCGCCTGCACCTCGGCTGCCTGGGTGTCGTGCTCACAGTCACCTTCCAGTGTGTGCCCCAGTTCCACCTGCATGAGGTGACCTTCCCCTCCACCCTCACTGAGGTATGATGCGGGTGAGGTTTTCAAAGCCTCCTTGGGGATAAGCAAAGTTCTTGGGGACGTGTCATAGTCGGAGGAAGACTGGGTAAAAGGGGTTGTGCTCCGGTGCAATACACCACGCGTATGTGTAGGTTGCATCCCTGATGCGTATGGTGATAGGACAATGGCTTTCAATTGACAGAAGGGAGGTTGAGATGGGATCTTAGGAAGAAGTTGTTCCCTGTGAGGGTGGTGAGGCCCTGGCACAGGTTGCCCAGAGAAGCTGTGGCTGCCCCATCCCTGGCAGCTGAGCAATGCCAGCATTCCCGCTGGAGCAGGGGTGGAGGTTTGCCATCAGCTTCATCCTCCCTGGGCTGCCTCCAAGCAGTGGCAGAGCTGAGCACAGAGGCTCCAGTGCAATCAAGTTAGAGATGCTGAAGGAGCCCACAGGCATCAGCGCTGCTGCCCTCAGCACTCCCTTCTGCCCATGGAAATCATCACCACGAGATGGATCAGCCAATGCCTCTGCTCTGTTTAACCTGGTGTTCGCAGGCGTTGGCAGGTCAGTGGAGATCTGGTAACTCCAAGTACGCATGAGTAAGCCTAATGCAGTTTTAATGTTCCAGCTGGAGAAAATTGCCCTTGCTGGAAATCGTGGGCTGGTCTGAGGAGCTGATGTGCTGCCTGGACTAAGCACGAACAGGGAGAAGGCTGAGCCAGTATCCCCAAAGGCAGGCACTGCCCAGCGGGGTCCTGGAGGAGAGAAGCAGCATCCCGCAGGGCATGGCTGCTCCCACGAGCCATGTGCTCTCCGAGGAAGTGCCGTCTCCCATTTCATCATCTCCTGCTGCTCAGCTAACGGACAGCCTCGCTTTTTAGAGCAACAGATGGGCCACTTAAAATAGTCCATGAGCATCCGTAGGTCCACGAAGATGCCCCGAGGGCCGGAGCACCTCTGCTCTGGAGACAGGCTGAGAGAGCTGGGCTTGTTCAGTCTGGAGGAGAGAGGTCTCCAGGGAGACCTTAGATCAGCTCCCAGTGCCTAAAGGAGCCAACAAGAAAGCTGGAGAGGGGCCTCTGACAAGGGCCTGTAGGGGACAGGACAAGGGGCAATAGCTTTAAACTGATAGAGGGGGGATTTAGATGAGATATGAGGAAGAAGTCATTTGTTAGAACTAGATGAGTTTTAAGGTCTCTTCCAACCCAAAACATTCTATGATCTTGTGCTCTTGATAATAACTTGGTCCTTTCTTGTGTCTGGGTATTTTTTGGGACAGAGCTCTCCCTCTCCCAGTGTGAAGTTGGGTTTAACTCTTTTTTTTGAGCTGAACGTGGGACAAACCATGCTGGGGATGAAGAATGTGATGGATAACATGTTTCAGGGGCCAAACTGAACAGATCCCTTATCAAGATCCAACCCCAGAGCTGCATTTGGGTCATGTGATGGAAAAGTCCCCTTAAACCAATTCTCATTTTGCCACTGGACTTGCCTGTCTCTGTCTTACCAAAGGTTCAACCCAGGCGAAGGTGTATAGTGTTAGTGATTGGTCCATCTGGGACAAAGGGAGGTGGCTTTCTGAGGAGAATTTCTGACCTGCTCTCTCATAGGTCACGATCTTGCATGAATCTGAGTCTCACATGTTGTCTACTCCTTGGCAAGCTCTGCTGTCCCATCCATTCTCTTCCCTGTTGTCCCCTCTTCATGTCTCTCCTGCAATGTCTTCCATGAAGCTTATGAAAGGGCACGTTGACCATGGAGAGCATGAAAAGTGCAGGTCCTTGTTCAGCATGTGGCTGAGGCACTGGGGACAATGTCCTGGGATGCTGTTGCAGAGATGCTCAGTGCTGGAGAGTGGTTTTCTCCAACTGAGCTTTCCAT
>NW_009927117.1:3746-17343 GCF_000696875.1 Nestor notabilis | reverse complement strand
AGGAATTGGGCTGAGACAGGCTGATTTCCCTCGAAGGAGGCATGAAATACCCTTTTTTGTGGCAGTGCACCTCCTGGGCTTTATGATCTTGGGTCTCCGCATGGCACTGTGGCCAGTGGTGGGTATGATGTGGCTCCCTCAGCAAGCCTTTTGAAGGCCCAGTGGGCATTTCTACAGAGCAGTTGGAAGGAATTCTTTCTCCTGGGAACACATCAAAACTGACTTTCCCTGTCTGCCATTATAAAAGTTCCTTTTAACTGCTGGATGCATTTCCTTGGAGCCCTCCCACTCTGATGGTGCTGGGAAGTCAGACAGAGTGAGCTGGGACAGGATGGGACCTACTGTCCTGGGCTGAGCAACCATCCAGCTTGTCCCCTGTCTGTAACTAGATTGTCACCAGATTGTCACCAGAGGCTACAGTGTTGCACAGGCTAAATCCTACAGAGAAGGGGCCACCCTCAAGTTGAAAGATCTGGTAGACTTCTAAATGCTGTGGACTCAATTGTGTTCACTGGAAGGAGTTAGATTTCTGCATAGGGCGACTGAGGCATGAAGTCCATGAAGGAGAATAGTGGTAGTGGAAAGGAACCTCTCCATGAGCTTGAATCTGCTTCAATCACTGATTGTCTTTGTCCTCCTGTGAGGTCTGACATCCCCGCTGGTGCATCCTCGGCAGCATCCTCATCTGTTGTCTCATTTGGGTCTCACAGGTCCAGTTCCAGCCCTGGCTAACAACAGCACAAGCCTTCATAAAGTTGGGCTCATGAAAAATAAATAGTCCTTGGACAAAAGCAGCAAAATTTGTGGCAGGATTGATCAGAGCTGCAGCACTAGTAAAGCTCTGAGAAATGCTGTCCTTAATTTTTTAAGGACTGAATTATTCAGTGCCCTGTTGAGGTGGCTTTAACACCACCAGGAATGTGGATCCACTGCACTTTTGCAGTATCTTTTTTGTAAGCCCTGATCCAAATGAACCCAGCGATCCCTGTGCTGTGCTGTGGGACAGAGAAGTCCATGTGCGTTACTCAAACCCCATGTCTGCCTGCCTGCTCGCACCCCCCCAGGAGCAGTTGCACCAGCGCACTTCGGGGTCTTATTTTTCCTAGGGGGTGGGAAGGGAAGACATAGGAATAAGGGAAATCCACCAAGATATTTCTCCAGGGTGCCCTCCCAAGCCTGCGGTGAGTTCATTGCTAGTGTTCCCAGCTGGAGAGGTGATGAGCTCATGTTTAGTGGGCTCAGGGGTATTTTTCACCTGTGAATTGCCTGTTTGCCTCCTGAGCTGTGGCTTCTCTGGTGTCCTGCAGCAGGGAGTTCCCTGCTTTAACTGGATTTAAATATGTTTAAACACAGGAATCTGCTGGCTACTTACAGACTCCTCACCCACCCTGACAGACTGCTCAGACCTTCACTGCACTCTCTAGCACCTTTCCTGAGCCAAATTGCCATGCTAAATGCTGTTTTACACCTCCTAATCTGCCTTTTAGCTAGGAAATAAATCTCACATGCAGGATAACCCTGCTATCCTGAGCAGGGCAGGTAGCCCAGGCTGAGCTTTACCTTGCTCAGCATCATCTGCCCAGGCTATACCGCCTGCACAGTTCAGCCCATCTCTCGCCATCCCTCGGGGCTGCTACAAGGGTGAAACAAGAATGCACTCTATAAATATTAATGCCATTATCAATTCTCGGTCATCCCTGCTCCTCGCCTGCTTCCAGATCTCCAGCTTTCATGTTGAGTGGCCCAGCGAGGCGGAAGAGAATAATGGCAAGGGAGCAGGTTGTTTGAAATATTTAGGCTTGAGTTATCTAAGACATTGCAAATAATATATGTGTCAGAGGAGCGGGGCTCGGATTTGTGGTTATATAAGATCTGCATGCTTTCTTTTCTGGCCTCGTGATTATCTTTATCAGTGGGATAAACTTGGCTGCTCTAGCTGCTGACAATGACCAGGAACAAGGCACGGGACTGACGGGGTTCGTTGCACAGCTGAGGTCACCAGAGAGACCTGCAGAGACTCCATCCCTGGATGGTGGCAGGGATGGAGTCAGCCTTCCCTTGCCCCACATCTGCTGGGAGGCTGATGAGGGCAGGTCAGGCTCAGATATGATACTTCTCACCCTGATCTTTGCAGCTTTGGGGTTTCCTGAGCTGGAGGGGGTTTGTATTATATGTAATAAGGCAATGAGTTTCTAATTTCTGTGATCTGCTTCTGAGCCTGTGCACAATTTTAGCCCTCCCCCCACACTTGCACAGCTTAGCAACCTGGTGGGTGAAGAAGGGCTTCTTTTGATCTGAGCCTACCACTTCCTGACCCTAACCCTAACCCTTTGTGGGTGTCCCAGGCACCTGGGATGGATCCCTCAAGCCCAAGTTCCCCAAGACCACCCAGTGCTTAAATCCTCTCTCCGTCACTGGGCCTGACCTCATCACTCTTTGCCAGAAACGTTGGTTTTGGCCTCACTGCATGGAGATGACTCTTTCAACCAGGGCTCACTGTCCCCTGACATGGTAGAACCCTGCCAGGCACAGGAAGCTCACAGGCGAAATAGGGGGGAGCTGAGCATCCGTCTCCTCTCCCACAAAGTGACTCCACATGCTCCCTTGCTCCCATCCAGTGCTCCAACAGACCTACAGGACATGTGCTAGTGACTTGTGCTTCGTCCTCCTCAGCACTTTGGACATATCTGCCCCTTGGCCCATCCTTGTCTTTTCCCCAGGGACCCTCTAACACTCGTTGCAGCAGGCGCAGTGCCTGACCCTCAGCTCAGTGAGCTCTTAAGGGTGTTTGCAAGCAAGCAGCTTCTTTGACACAGCCTTTATGAAACAAAGGGATTTGTTTTGAGCTTCTCAGAGGGAAAAGAAGATGAGCAAAATCCCCTGGGTCTCGCATGCCCCAGGGTCATCTCCATTGTGAGCATCTGCCACATTACAGCGATTCCCACTGTCTGACCCCTGCCTCCAGCTCCGGCTCTCAGCCAGCAGACAACCTCCCAAAGGACTCCCGAAGCTGGTGTGCCCACTGCAATGCAATTACCCTACAAACTTGTGAGCTTGTTTCCCTCAGACCGATATCACAAGAATCAAAAGCACACATTGGAAAAGTCACCCCCGTGAGCAATTTGCTTCTCTGCTCAGTTGTTGTGGCTTGAAGGCAAACAGGCATTGGCAGGATCACCTTGGGAAAGCTGCATCCTTCTTTTCCCTGCTTGTTTTACTACTTGATGCATTTGTTCCTAAACCAAACCAACAAAAACGTGCAGGTGCAGCTTTCGCCTTACTTCTACTTGTGCATTCACTGTTTCCAGCAAAAGAATTACGCTGGCCAGAAAATTTACATGAGATCTAAGGAAGAAGCTCTTCCCTGTGAGGGTGCTGAGGCCCTGGCACAGGTCGTCCAGAGAAACTGTGGCTGCCCCATCCCTGGCAGTGTTCAAGGCCAGGCTGGATGGGGCTTGGAGCAACCTGCTCTAGTGGAAGGTGTCCCTGCCCATGGCAGGGGGTTGGAAGCAGATGAGTTTTAAGGTCCCTCCCAACCCAAACCAGGCTGGGATTCTGGGCTTCTGTGAAAATAGGCTGTTTTGAGAACATCCTAGAGAGATTTTGTGGCTCTTTGGGAGCTGCAGGTGTGAAGATGAAGACAACAACATTAGCATTAATGCTCACCAATTACATGAACACACTATTCATCTTCCCATCTTCCCTGCTTTAACAGGACCATGGCATTACAGCAGTGCAACTCCATGAAGACCCTCGCCTTATGGCAACGTCACAGCAAGTGCTCAGTGATAAAGCAGCCCATCCTGGTGATTAATACCTCATTAAGACAAATAATTCAAACAACCCAGCTAGAAAGGAGCAGCTTCACAGCTAAGATTGCCATGACCTTCCTGGGGTTATGTCCATGGGTCATTGCACCTTCTTCCTATGTCAAGGGAACTCCCCGTAGCAAAGCTGCTGGGGTTTTAAGCCTTTCCGCAAAGCTATGGGAGACCTCTGCAGGAGGAGCAGGGGTAGTTGGAGAGGCTGTTTGCAAGAGGGGTTGATGCTGGCCTGGCTGAAATAGCACCATGCAGGGGGTGAGCACAGGGTCCCTCTATTCGTGCACACACAGGCAGGGAGAAGGGACTAGGGCTGAAGGGTCTGCTCATTTCTGTGGGTGCTGCTGTTTCAGGCAGTGGGGTTTCCTCCAAGCAGCCCTGGAATAGGACCCTGGTGGCCCTGGGAACAGGCTGAGTATGTTCTGGGGCTACAGACACCCCCTTGAGCTCCATCACCTCCATTGTCCTGCCTGTCCCTGCCTGCTCTGGCTCCCCATGTCCTTGGCTGCTGTCAGGCAGCTCATCTGAGGGACCTGCTCTGCCCTTCCTAAAGCTTGTTTTTGTGTCTTTATGAATAATTTGTCGATTCTACATTTGAAGACATCTCTGGGACAGGGTCATGTAACACATCCCGGCTTCATCCCCCATTGCATCCCAGGTCTATCCTCTGTGCATCCTGGCTCCATTCCCTTTTTGCCTATGGGCTCCAGTGCTGCAGAGGGCTGTGCTGCCAGGCTGTGAAAACTGAGGAGGGCACCCCTGACACTGGAGCAAGAGGTGTATTTTGGTGGCCCCCAGCTTAGAGCCAGCTGCTCCATGGCTGATGGCTGCAGGGGGTTCCCCCAGCTGTGTCTGTGCTTCCTCAGGTCTGGGAATGCCTGATGGAGCAATCTGGGGGCTGCAGAGATGTGATTGTGGGAGGATGCAGGGTCTGAGCTCAGATGCAGCCCCAGCAGCATCTTCAGGATGGGGAGCTCTGATATGGCTTGAGGTAGAGTAGATAACGGGCGTGCCCTGTTCCCTTCCCCAAATGCTGGGGTCTCTGTTAGCCCCTTAATGCATGTCTGGCCTGTACTGAGTCCCCTTCAACCCAGAGAGACTCTGTAGACCTGCCCCGGCATCCCTGGGAGTCCTCTGAAGTGCCTCCAGATTCCTTCTCCTGGGGGCAGGACAGTCACCAACAAGCCCCATTTCTCTGGTTGTTGCAGGTCCTTGATCACCTTGAGGACCACCTGAAGAGATCCCAATACTTCCGATTCCTGTGGTTCCCTCATAGTGAGAATGTCAGCGTCATCTACCAGGACCCCACCAACAAGGCAGGTCCCACTGGGCTCCATGCAAGAAGGGAGAAGGGCCCTTGCACAGAGCTGGGATGGGCGTGCTGGGGTGGCTGATGAGAGAAACAGTATACTGGGGCTCAGATGGACTCTGCTCATGCTCCAGAGTAGGAAGGGTCCGAAGACAGATACAGCTGGGGCTGTCCAAGCTCTGAGCATCCTCATGACAAAGCCTGGTCTCTTTCTGAGGCTGGATGTGTCTCTGATTCATCACAGGAGATTTGGGCAGTCCTTCTCCAAACCCCCACTCCCAGCTTGGTCCTGGTCCAGGCATGTGCTCCCACCTTCATGTCTGCTGGCAAGAAAACTACAAACCCTGCTAATCCCTAACAACCATCATCTTCCTCTGCTTGGCTTTGCAGCCCCCCTCTTCCTCCGCCAGCTGGTTGTGGGATTATGCTGTTGGGTATTATTTGCTGGAGTTCTTGCTCTGGATCAGGTAGGAGCATGCTCTAGGCAGTGGTTGGGGCTTGGGCTGACCTCATCCACATCTCTCCTCTGCATGTATACATTAAAACCTGTACTGCTTTGCTGGGAGTCCCAGGGAAGTTGGCAAGGGAGAACTGTGACCTGGAGCACCCTATCCCTGGGGAAGGAGGAGATGCTTGTTCTCCTCCAGCAAGCTCTTGTGCATGAGGAGCGGGTTTGGGCTGGGATTGATGTCTGGGGCTGCACTGCCCTCTCGCGTGCAGAGAGATGGAGCATGCAGGACTGATGGCGCCAGACACTTATCAGTGGTGCCCAGTGACAGAACAATGAGCAATGGTCATTAACTAAAACACAAGAGTTTCACCTCGACATGAAGAAGAACTTTTTCACATTGAGGGTCCAGAGCACTGAACAGGTTGCTCAGGAGGGTCTTCCTCTCTGGAGTAACCTGTTCTAGGTGGCTCTGCCTTGGCAGAGGGGTTGGATTAGATGATCTCCAAAGGTCCCTTTCAACCCTGATGATCCTGTAATTCTGTGATCTCTGGGGTCAGATCTCACCTCTGTCTCTCTCCCTTGCAGCACCTTTGTGCCCAGCTTGGTGTGCTGGATCAATCGCTTCTTCTTCTGGCTCCTCTTCAGTTCCCGGGTGGAGAATATTGCAATCAGCTACAAGATCTTCAACTATGAATGTCGCTTCAAGCAGCATGTTCAAGACTGGGCCATCCCCATGTAAATGACTCTGCAAACCCTTCCTGTCCATCTGCAGCCTGACTCAGTGCCTGAATCATGTACCATTCCCTGCCTGTGCTCTACCTCAGCTCAGGTTGCCTGGGGCAGGAGCAAAGCCATGGAGAAAGAGACATGGCTAGGAGGCACCATTCCTACCTGCATGCTTAGCATGGGGACCCTTCTGCATCTCTGTCCTGGGGTACAAAATCCATAAACCACCATGTCTTGGGGCTTTGAGCCCAAAGCAAGGGGAGGGTTGTGCTGGGACATGCCATGGTTTGTCCAGAGCTGGCCTCATTCACGTCAGTTCCCTGTATCTTCCCTGAATTAGCATGGAGCCAGGGATGGAGCTGTGAGGATGGGGGTTCAAACCCAAAGACAGTTTGCTGTGCCCGTGGTGGTATTAACTGGGGCTGGGGTCTTCTCCTGGGCAGTGAGAAGACAAAGGAGGCTCTGCTGGAGCTGAAGGCTGCCTTGGAGAACAACCCCAAGATGGTGGCTCACTACCCCGTGGAGGTGCGCTTCGTCCGGGGGGACAACATCTGGCTGAGTCCCTGCTTCCAGCGAGACAGCTGCTACATGAACATCATCATGTACAGGTGAGCCATGTTCCCTTTCCAACCCCCTTATCTTCCTCCCTGGGTCAGAGTGCTGGTATACTGTGCCTGGAGTCCCAGCAGCAGCAAATACACAGCTCAAACACACCAACCTGTGTGACAGAACAACTGTGACAGAACAAGTCTCCTGCAGCTCTTGGCTGACACTGGAGAGCTGGATTGAATGAGCTCTTGCACTTTTGCCCATTCACCCCACTCAGTTTGCAGGCACCAAGCCAGAGGGGATGGTGTGGCCTTGGAGCACCCTTAAGTCACCCACCCCTGTTTCTTGAGCATCTTGTCCTAGGTGAGGTTCCACCAGCCAAGTGCTGGTGACATGCTGGTTCCCAGAGGGTTTCCATCAGTCGGTGGTGGAGTTGTCCTTCTCCCCAGATGGGGGTTATCTGGGTGAAGCAAGTTCCCCTACATCTCTGCTAATGCCTTCCCTACCTGATCCCACTCCAGGCCCTATGGGAAGAATGTCCCCCGCCTCAACTACTGGCTGACCTATGAGGGCATCATGAAGAAGCATGGTGGGAGACCACACTGGGCAAAGGTACTGATGGCCATGCTCCTCTGGGAGGAGAGGGTCCATGGAGGGGCATCCCTTCCCCTTTTCCATCACATCTCCTCACGGAGAGGGGGGTTTGCAGTCAAGTAGGGCTCAGAGAAGGTCTCCAGCATCAGGCTGCTCCCAAGGGGAGGTGGGTGCCTTGAGGAGGTGTTGCTATCCATCCTGGACATGTGGATAAGGGGATGGAGGTCCCACCACTTCTGCAGGGGCTTCTCACAGCAGGTGGTGGGGTGGTGCAGGGCCAGTGATGGGCAGCCCCCAAGGCACTTTCTCTCCTGCAGGCCCACAGCTGCACCCGGAAGGACTTTGAGAAGATGTACCCAGCCTTCCCCAAATTCTGCTCCATCCGAGAGAAGCTGGATCCCACAGGGATCTTCATGAATGCCTACCTGGAAAAGGTGTTTTACTGATGGGAGGCAATGCAGGGGTTGGAGGAAAAACCAGCCATCACCCCCAGTTCTTGGGACACACCAAAGCTCACGTTCCTCCATGGTCCCAATGTCCCCATCTCTGCCCTTATCTGCCATGACAGCAGGCAGCAAGGGCTGGGGTGTGCACTGATCATGATGCTAACATGGTTCTGAGGTGCCTGGAAGTCTTCTGGAAACCAGCAGCTTGCGGGAGGGACCATGTCCCTGTCCCCCTAAGACCTGTACAGCCCCACGTGCCTCCTGTCCAAAACAACATCTCAATAAAGACCTTTCTTTGAACAGATGTTATCTGAGCCTGGGCATATGACCCATGGAGGTGCCCAGCTTTTGGGACAGGGGAAAGGGTTTGGTGTCCCTGTGCAGCCCCACTGCAGGGGTCAAGGCTGGATGTGGAGACCAGATCCCATTGCAGAGCCTGGGGCTGGAGCCGTCCAAGTCCTTGAACTCAGGCCATCTCTCCTCACAGAGGCATGCAGGCAGGTTTTGGGAGGAAGAGGCAGCCTGACAGGTCCACCCCAGCCTGTCTGGTGGTGGTATATGGGAAGCCATGCATGAGCAATGGGTTGTGTCCTCTCTCAGGTGGGGCTGCAGGTGAACTATGCTGCCAAAACCTGCAGGAGATGTTCCTCAGGATCCAGCAGGCTGATACCCATGTTTCTGTTCCTCCTCCCCTAAAAATGTCCCTGCTAGACTGATCCAATGCCTTGCTTGTATCACCAAGGGATGGGGAAGGGGACATGGGTTTCTCAGGAGGAGAGGGGCAGAATTCATAGAATCCTAGAATCCCGGGTTGGATGGGATCTCAAGGATCATCTGGTCCAACCTTTCCAGGACAAGCATGACCTAAACTAGATGGCCCAGCACCCAACCAGCCAAATCTTAACAGTACCCAATGTTGGGGATTCACCACTTCCCTGGGGAGATCATTCCAATGGCTGATTGTTCTCATTGTGAAAAATTGTCCTCATGTCCAGTCGGAATCTCCACAGGAGTAACTTGCGCCCATCACCCCTTGTCTTTTCCATGGGACTCCTTGTAAAAAGGGAATTTCCATCTTCTTTGTAGCCACCCTTTAAATACTGGAACGTGGGGATAAGGTCCCCCCGAGCCTTCTCATCTCCAGGCTGAACAAGCCCAGCTGTCTCAGCCTTTTCTCACAAGGCTGCCCAGTCCTTGGATCATCTTTGTGGCCCTTTTCTGGACCTTCTGTAGCCCGGCCACATCTCTTTTGTACAGTGAGGACCTGTAAAGCTGCCTGCTTTACTTTAATTTACTAATTCTTCTAAACTACGGATTTTTTTAATAGAATGAATTCGTTGTTATTTTTCTATTTTTGAAGGACATCCTTCAAAAGGTCTCCTTTAGCATCCTGAAGTAGTAAGCTCATGAATGCGTTACTGCTTTCCTTTCCCATCAGTAGGTGGCATACTCGGAAAATGAAAAAGTTAAAAACCCGGAATCCAGGAATCGCTCATGTTTGCTTTAGGAAGGCACCTTAATGACTTGGTTAGTTAATTCTGAAAATGAACTGCTGGGCCAGTTAGCCAAGCCTAAGCAACAGAGAGTCCTGAAGATGGGTCACCTCCAACACAGCATTGTAAAAAGCACTGCATTTTCCCTTCCCAAACCACACTACTGGCTAATTGCCCATGGGCATCTTGTGCCTGGGGCTCACTATGACAGTTGCCACTTTATCAATATCAATATCAATAGATGTTGCCGGGCAAAGTGGAGTACAAGCCTACAAGAGGATGCAAACCACCCTTAGCAAGGCTATAAACACAGAGTTGAAAAGAGGAATGTTTGAAAAAGCTCAGGCAAGCATGAGAAGGCACTTCCAGGACCTAAAGGTTAAGTTCCCATTCCTTGGGACCTCTCTACAGCCACAGGCAGGGATAGACAACAATGTCCCAAAAAACGGATGTGGTGAACACATCCTTACAAGATACTGGCATCAGGATGCTCTCACTTACACTGAGAGCATCTTCAGCATAGAGAGATGCTTGGAATGTTGTGGGGATGGTCTCAGACGATTCAGTTTTATTATTCATGCTCATGGCTTGCTTTCTTTACTCTGTGGGTTCATAGGCAATTGCCTCTGGTGATTTTTCCCTCCCTATAAAAACATTTCTGAGGTATTTTGTATGCATTTTATGATACTGCCTAAGTAAGAATCCTGTGCAGATGAAGTTGTAAAGCCACTATCCATCATACTGGTGAAGTCATAGCAGTCCAGTGAAGTTCCCACTGACTGGAAAAGGGGAAATATAACCACCATTTTTCAAAAGGATATAAAAGAAGACTTGGGGAACTACAGCCTGGTCAGTGTCACCTTGGTGCCTGGCAAGATCATGGAGCAAATCTTCCTGGAAACTATGCTAAGGCACATGGACAACAGGGGATAATTGGTAACAGCCAACATGGCTTCACTAATGGCAAATTGTGCCTGACAGATTTTGTGGTCTTCTTTGATGGGGTGACAGCTTTGGTGGGTAAGGGAAGAGAGACTGAGATCACCTACCTGCACCTGTGCGAAGCATTTCACATCCTTGTCTCTAAACTGGAGATGCATGGATTCGGGGATGGACCGTCTCCTGGCTGGTTCACATCAAGGAGAAAGACTTCTACTGGCTTTTCATTCCCAAATCTTGCACATATTTACCATTCCCTAGACTTTTATAGGGTATAAATCTTGTCCCCTGCCCTGGGGCATATATTATTATAGGGTATAAATCATGACCCAGCACCCTGGAGCAGCTGCACTGGAGGTTTCCTCAGCTAATGAAGCTGTCCCATGCCAGAACCAGCCACTGAAGGGGTGAGCTGGTCCTGGCATTAATCCAGTGCCTGATGTCACATGGGTGACATCAGTGGGAAAATGTCAGTGGGAAAAAGTATTAATTAACTTCTTTTCCCCCCGCAATCAGTTCCTGAAATGAGAGACATCTTTGAGGTCTTATCACCGCTCCTCTGAGCACAGCCTGCTTGTGGAAACCAGGGGCAGCCTGGGGCTGATGAGGACTTTGGGACAGGGGGATTAAAACTGCACAGGTCAAGGAGAGAGGGCCATCATACACTTTGCTTCTGCAAGCACGGGAGGGGACCTTCATCAAGCTTCTGCTGCCCTCCACCCTGTCCTCCACACCAGCTAATGCCAAATTATTCTGCTTCATTCACCATTTCACTGTTTCTGGAAGATAAAGCTTTCCAATTTTAGCTACATGCCAGAACCTGGGAAGTCATGGCATCTTTTAAACTGCATTTCCTAGCAGAGGAATTGGCTTTTTAGAGTTTCTCCACTTTGCCTTGGGACAAAGCATGCAATCGCTGCAGGAGTGAGGATGGGATGTCCGCATGAAGGTTTATTCACCCAAATATACCGCTGAATTTAGGGACCTGCCCTTGTGGCAGCACGTCCATCACACCAGCCGTGCTCTACTCTTTCCTTAAATGTCCAGCAAAAACCACAGCCAGGAGGAACTTGCCTGGCTCAGGGAACTTTGGGGCTGATCCAAATTTTGCTACAGTCTTCCCACCTTGGGTAAAGGCTGCCCTCAGGGATTTTGGAGACCTGAAGCCAGGTCTGTGCCAAGTCTGATTAGACAAAGCTGGCTAGGAAAAAAGTTTCAAAGTGGAGGGATTTGACACCCATGCCTTTTGGGTATGAAGAGCTGTGCTGGCCATGCCCAGCTCCTGGGATGCCCCTTGCAGCTCTAGTAAGAATGGGCAGCAGTTTAGGCAGCTGCCTGCCCTGAAGAAGACATCTATCTCTGGGGATCATAAAGGTAATGAGCTCAAATGTCCAAACCTGTGTGATTTGACTTTCATCCCTATACACATTTAATTCAGGCTTTGGAGATTGATTTCCCCCAACATCAGTGATGAGAGCTTAGATTGTTTACTATGAGGCTTTGTCACTCTATTCACACATGATGAGGCTGTGATAATGTCCTGTCATCATGAAAAGGTGCAGAAGGTGAAAATACAGCTGAATTGCACCAAAAGTGACTGAAAATACTGAGCTGGAACAAGAGGCTCTTAAAAACTGTGTGTAAGAGAAGCTTTGAGTGCATGTCAGAACTAGGACAGACGAATGAGATGCCTAAAACACGGCAAGATTTGGATAGGGATCATAGCCCTGCCTGTACCAGACAGAAGTTAGGCAAGAAGGCTACAACAGCATGTAGCCATGGCCATTTCTATGCAGAATCCAATCCCCAGATTCTGATATTGGTGCTGACAGCACCTGAGCATCCCATACTGATCCCCCACCTGCAGCTACTCACTGTGATTGCTCCTTGAGAAAAGAGACCCTTGGCCTTGGGTATCTTCCCCACCTGCATTGAGTAGAAATAATGGGAATCTTTCAAATAATACAAATCTAACTCCAAGGCTTTGTTTGAGGCTTGTTTCTAGAAAGAAAAATAAAACTGGGAATTGCGTACTTGGATTGCTCCAGAGGGATGCATAAAGTAGATTTGGCTATCTGACAGCTTCCAGTGGTAAGGAAAATTAGCTGTCCTTCTTGGCATCCCATGGAAATATCAGAGGAGGGATTATAGCTTGCAAAAAAGTAGAGGGAAGTCCAACAGGGTCTACTGGGAGAAAGGCCAGGAGTGAGTGGAGAGCTCTGTGCCATCTCCTGCAGAGCTCCCGGGAGCTTCACCCACTTGGGAATGGAGTTTGGAGCAAGGAAATGAGGAAAGGGTAAGGATGTTAGAAAACAGAGCCCATGTTGCAGAAATAGCTCTTCTGGGAGGTGTTGGTAATGAAATTACTAAATCTAGCAAGGAGAAACTCCCCCAGTATTTGTATCTGCTACAGTGGTCTGAACTCAGACAGGGTATAATGAATAAATTGCTTAGACTTATGGTGGTGAGGCCCTGGCACAGGGTGCCCAGAGAAGCTGTGGCTGCCCCATCTCTGGCAGTGTTCAAGGCCAGGTTGGAGAGGGCTTGGAGCAACCTGGTCTAGTGGAAGGTGTCCCTGCCTGTGGCAGGGGGTTGGAACTGGATGAAGCTTAAGGTCCCTTCCAACACATACCAGTCTGTGATTCCATGATTTCTCCTTCTCCAAGTGTGCCTCTACCTCATCTGCATCAGGCTCTCTGGCATCTTTGCGCATTGAGCCCTGCTGAGCTCTGGTGGGCAATGGTAGAATTCGGTCTGCCTGGGACAACCCAATGAAAGAACAGAGAAATCATGAGTTTTTGCCTTTCTGCTCCAGACAGACACTCGTGCAGGATCAGTCCCTCCAGCAGGACAGGCTGGAAAAGTACATGAAAGTCAATTCTCCAGGCTGAACAAGCCCAACTCTCTCAGCCTGACTCCACAGCAGAGGCGTTCCAGCCCTCGGAGCATCTCTGTGGCCTCCTCAGGACTTGCTCCAACAGTTCCACATCCTTCTTATGCTGGGGGCCCCAGAGGTGGATGTAGGACTGCAGGATGGGGGTCTCACCAGAGTGAAGCAGAGGGAGAGAATCCCCTTCCTCAACTTGCTGGTCACACTGCTGGTGACGCAGCCCAGGATGCAATTGATTTGCACCTAAAATAGGTGATCAGAGTCATGCCCAGGTTGCTCCATGCTTACATGCTGGCAGGACTGGCTAGGTCTTGGGACGGTCATGCTATGGGCCAGAGCCTGATGTCCTCCAGCCCAGTAGCAAGGTCTTTCGGGCCTG
>NW_009927117.1:0-3521 GCF_000696875.1 Nestor notabilis | reverse complement strand
CAATTCTCAAGGCTGAACAAGCCCAACTCTCTCAGCCTGACTCCACAGCAGAGGCGTTCCAGCCCTCGGAGCATCTCTGTGGCCTCCTCAGGACTTGCTCCAACAGTTCCACATCCTTCTTATGCTGGGGGCCCCAGAGGTGGATGTAGGACTGCAGGATGGGGGTCTCACCAGAGTGAAGCAGAGGGAGAGAATCCCCTTCCTCAACTTGCTGGTCACACTGCTGGTGACGCAGCCCAGGATGCAATTGATTTGCACCTAAAATAGGTGATCAGAGTCATGCCCAGGTTGCTCCATGCTTACATGCTGGCAGGACTGGCTAGGTCTTGGGACGGTCATGCTATGGGCCAGAGCCTGATGTCCTCCAGTAGCAGGACTTCTGCAAAGGGAGCAAGAGTATTGCCATCCTTGGATGAGGTCGGAGAGCTGAACGCTATTCCTCAAGGAGATGGTGCTCAGCTGTAGGCAAATACGAAAATGTAGGCGACCCTGCCTTCCCTCTGCAAGCTCTGCTGTGCCTGGGTTTTGTCTGGGGTGGATGCTTGGCTTCCTTGCTAAGGCACTGAGGTCCCAGGACTTCTGCAAAGGGAGCAAGAGTATTGCCATCCTTGGATGAGGTCGGAGAGCTGAACGCTATTCCTCAAGGAGATGGTGCTCAGCTGTAGGCAAATACGAAAATGTAGGCGACCCTGCCTTCCCTCTGCAAGCTCTGCTGTGCCTGGGTTTTGTCTGGGGTGGATGCTTGGCTTCCTTGCTAAGGCACTGAGGTCCTTGGGCAAGATGTGGGAGACTCATTGTCTGAGCTGAGCTGGGGTGGTTTGAATTTCTCCTGCGAACAGTGTAGGGAGAGGGTCTACAGGAAGTGGTTTTAGCCCCACCTCATTTAGGAGAGGAGACATTATCCTGCAGAGATCTTTATTTTGTGCTCAGACAGGCTGCTAGTGGCTGAAGGAGGCTGCAGGGAGAACAAAGCAGAGGGTTTCTACCTGTCCATTTCATATGTTGAGACAAGCAAGAATGACCTGGGAATCCAGGAAAAATGGGATGTACAAAAGCATGGAAGAATATAGGGGTTTGTTTTGTTTTGTTTTTCTGGGCAGTTACATAACAATTGCCACCAGGAATTCTGAAATTCTTTAAGCCATCACTCATTTTTTTTAGTAGAAGCAAAGCTAATTCTCTTGCTGAATCCAAATAAACACAAAGAAGCAAAATCTCATAAGCCATGCTTTTGGCTTGGCAGGACAAGATGATCCAAATCTCATCCTCAATAAAACAACTCTAAAGAACTTTCTGTATCCCAGTACATCTTGTGTTTATTCTCTCAGTGATACACATGTCTGGTGAAATGTTTACTGATGTCTAATCTTGCCTGGTTCTTTCTCAAATACCCCGACAAAACTAATCTTGGAAACTCAGCAGCAAGCAACTGTCTGGGAAGCTCTCAGGTCTTTCTTCTTCTCCCCTGAATACAAAGGCTTTTTCTAGTCACTAAACAAACTAAAACTCTCTCACTGTTACCCATTTACTTAGGCAATGCTTCTGACTGATTTATTTGTCTCAGTAACTTGCTCATCTCTCCCCCAGTTACTTCTAATCTTCTTACAGGAAATAGCCCCCAGCTTTCATTTACCTGGAAAACCAGGATGGATGTGCTGCATTAAAAGAGCAATATATAAATCCCAGTGGTGCTTGCAACTCCATTATTTTCTGCTCTGTGCTTTACATGGGTTCAGAGTAAGATTGAAAATTACTATCTTCCTGTCTCCTTTTCCCTGAAGAAAAGTGAATTCTTCTTGTGTCTTCTGATAAAAGAAACTTGCCCTGATTGGCAGACAATAAAACAGCAATGACAAATGATCAAAGGATCAGCAGAGAAGATGCTCTGAGGGCTGGAGCACCTCTGCTATGGAGACAGGCTGAGAGAGCTGGGCTTGTTCAGCCTGGAGAAGAGAAGGCTCCAGGGAGACCTTAGACCAGCTTCCAGTACCTAAAGGGGCTGACAAGAAAGCTGGAGAGGGGCTTTTGATAAGAGCCTGTAGGGACAGGACAGGGGCAATGGCTTTAAACTGACAGAGGGGAGACTGAGATGAGATCTTAGGAAGAAGTTCTTCCCAGTGAGGAGAGTCATTGTGGTTGGCTCTCCCCAGCCCAAGGAACAGGTAAGAACAAGTCCTCTCCACTTAATGCTGTGCCTTTCTATATACCTTTTTTCTGATGGGAGATAAGGGATGCTGGGTGGAAGGTCTCAGCCCTGGCAAGTTGATGTCTGGTGTCCAGTAGCACAAAGTGGGATTTTCCTTGGGAAAACCAAGCCCTCCACCATTAAGGGTGTCCATGAATACCCACTAGATTATAGCACAAACTGGGAGGTCCTGGAGCTTAATGTCTCTGTCACCTGATGTCTGACACTTTCACCTTCTGCAATAGCAAAAGAATATCATAAAGATGCTGGAGAAGGACTTTTCCAACATGCTCAGCCTCACCTTTCATCCGTGGGACCAACCGGCTGGGATGCTGCCAGGTATGGTCCAGCTTCTCCTCTCTTGGACGAATGTGGTGGGTGGGAGAGGGCTTGGGGACAGACTCAGGGTGCTGTGTCTTTTCCCAGCATATATTCCTAAATAAACAGCTGGGGTCCATGATGGCTGAACATACATGAGTGTTCATTCATTTCTACTGAATACATTATCATTTTCTCACCCTACTCCCAATTAAAAAAAAAAAAAAAAAAAAAAAAAAAAAACAAGAAACAACAAACAAAAAACAAAAAAAAAAAAAAACAAAAAACAAAAAACAAAAAAAAAAAAAAAAAACAAAAAAAAAACAAAAAAAAAAACCAACGAAATCTGTTCATTTTCCTCTTCTCCTTGCAGTTTTCCATATGGAAATCCAGAAAATCAGGCTTTGCTGAAATACCTGTGACAGCTGCACATGTGGTGAACCAGGCAGGAGCCAGCAGTGAACCTACTGTCCTAGTCTGCCCAGTGCTTGCTCCAGTGAGGGTTACCCCCAGGCACACACTCAAGGGCACAACAGTGACCCTCCTGATGCTGTCACTGGGACAAGCCATGTCTAAGTTTCCCCCCCACCGAGGGTGCAATGGGGGACAAACACCCCTCTCCAAGCTTGCCATGGGCTGAGCTGCTGGGCAATGGGGCAGTGAAGGGAGAGTGAAAGGCATGCAGACCCACTGGAGCTGGGACTTGGGCCACCCCAAGCACTGACGTCCTGCCCCACGGGCAGGACTTGCAAGGGGAATCTTCCCCCCACACCAAGCTGACCACACCCGGGTTATGCTCCAGCCCCGGGTTCCCCATGGGATGCTCTGGCCCCGGTTCCCTGTGGGATGCTTCAACACCGGTTTCCTTGTGGGGTGCTCCTGCCCCGGGTTCTCCTGCGGGATGCTCCGGCCCCAGTTCCTCGTGGGATGCTCCGGTCCCCGTTCCCCGTGGGACCCTTCAACCCTGGCTCCCCATGGGATGCTCCGCTCCCGGTTCCTCGAGAAATGTCCCTCTCCC
>NW_009927116.1:1792-6976 GCF_000696875.1 Nestor notabilis | reverse complement strand
ATTTATTTTTTAAAAAAGCCTTTAAGATAAACTTGCTTTTGGTTCATGTTGCTGGTGTTGATTTACAGCAGGGGCAAGAGTGGGGAGGAATGGGGAGAGGCCGCGGATGGGGAATCCCTGGTGCACCCAGATTTGAGGCCGGGAGTGCAAAGAGTCCCCTCAGATGAAGGCACATTTGCCCAGTGGGATGAGGGTTCACCTCAGCCGATCGCAGCAAGCGCATCCCTTGGGATGGACGCATTTAGCAGAAGTCAGAGGGAGACACACAGGCACAATTCCTCATGGGAAAGGGGATGTTGCTTACCTGGGAGACAACCTGGACACAGGGCAAGAGGTTCAGTGTCCCCATCATAGCTGGTGCTTGTGAGTCCGACCATGCCGTCCATAAAATACCCCATAGCTGAAGGCATGGGAAGGTCCCAGGGACCACTGTGTAATGAGAGCATCTGCACAGCTGGAGGGGGAAAATCCCTCTGGAAACCCACATTTTGTTGGGAAAGCCATTAGCATGGCACAAGGACACACTTTAACAGGACAGACTGGACAGGAGCTGGCTAAGGAGGAAGTGCCTGGCTCTGGGGGCTGGTGATGCCTCTTGACAGGCACAGCAGGAGATGGGCTTGGTACAGGGAAGGGATGAGCTGGTGGTTATGGGAATTTGGGAGGTCTGGGCTCACATTCCTGCAGATTAGCCCCTTTGCCTGAGTATCCCCAGGCGTGACAGTTACATCCTGTGTCCCTAATTGCGTGCCTGTTGCGGATGATGGATCCAGTGCCATGCAGGGAAGGTGAGCCTGCAGCGGCAGGGATGAGTGCCTGCTTCTACTGCATGGCCAGCACCTTTCCCTGTGTATTGGTGCTTGCCACAGAGGGGTCAGACCCTGCAAGGTCACAGGCTTCTGCCCCATCACTGCCTACAAATATCTTTCCAGTAGAAGTTTCTCTTCTCACCCTTTGGCTGCAGATGGGACAATTGAATCCTGATCAGCTCCAGTTTGCATTTTACCTTCGAAAAAGAGAGAAGACAAACCTTGTCCCTTGCTTGGCCACCTGAAAGCACAGGAGAACCTCCCGAACAAGCACTTCCACCAGTTCTTACAGCAAAGACACTGATGGCAGCCCTTCATCCTCAGTCCTGGTGGCAAACCTGCTGAGCTCCCAGTCCTTGGGCTGCTGATCTCCTCCCACAGCTCACTAAATCCTGCAAGATGATCCCAAAAACGAGCATGGTCCGGGATCAATTTATTTGCAGAGCTTCACCCTTGGGGACATCTGGTACCCTTGGCTCACCTAAGCTTCGGATAAGCTTTGGATAAGCAGTCAGCTTGAGGGTAACAGAGACTGTGGGTGTTTGCATCCCATTGAGACAGCACAGGATTGGGGTGATGATGGGTTTGGGTCACAGCCACCATTGCCGCTCCTCATGGCTGATCCGCATCCTGCTATTGGGAAGCACCAAGGAGGAGCATGGTCCTTGCTGCCAGCTCGCAGCCGGGGCTGCGGGATGTGGTGAAGCCGTGCAGCTCTCCAGCTCCCTTTTAATTCCTTTCCCAGCTGCGTTGCCTCATCGCCATGACCAGGCTGTAACCGGAGCGGGTCAGCGTTTTGCTGATGGAATGTTTTTCCATCGGGAAATACCAATTTCTGTGGGAACATCTCAATTTTGACCAAACTTTCGGGGGCGAGAATACTTAAAAAGCAGGCCTTTCAGGGAGGTTTGCCTTCCTCCTGACATCGCTTTACAGATGAGCAGAAGAGGGTGGGTCGTGGAGCAAGCAGGATGCATGCTGAAGTACAAGTAAAATCAGGGCTAAGGAAAGACCGAGGTGTGCTTCAAAAATAGTAAGCTAGAATATCTTCGCAAAAGTCAAAATGGAATAAACTGGCATATTAACCTCAGGACAACTTTCAATCTGGATTCCACAGAAAGATTCAGCCTTCGTTTATGTCTCCCTCTGTATTGATACAGCTAGCTTTGCCTTTTCCCATGCTGTGCAACTTGAGCATCCCAGGCACTGCTGCATCCAGTTGGGTTTGACATCCCGGGTACCAGGTATCTACAAGGTCAAGGCAACGCTGAGGGTTGGAGAGTTTTGGCTGAGTGGGAGCTCATTGTCCCCAGGGGGGTGATGGCACCTAATTCCCTTGGGCTCTTTTGGATCCAGCAGATCCAGCCCTGGCTCCCCGTGGCTGCCCGGTGGGGCAGATGGCATCTTCCACTGGTGAATAACGGGCTGGGAATAGAACACTGAAACCAGAGACCGTATCTTCCCGTTGCATCTTCAGCGTCATGTGAGAGGCTCCTTCCCTCCCATCCCACTCAGCAGCGGCCAGGCCTTGCCTAGAAATAGCTCCTGGCACTCACAGGGCAGGACCTTGACCTGCCCCGCTGCATGCCATGGAGCCAATGCCACGCATAGCCCTGCACAGGGGCTCGGTGGCCAAGCAGGAGCTGAGCAGGGTGAGAAAACACTTTGAGCTTGGAACATACTTTGTGCTGCCTCTGGAAGGGATGCCAAGACGCTGGCATGGGTTTGTGCCCCAGGACCCCCGGAGGACACAGGGTGCAGAGTCCCTGCTTGATGTGAGACCCTGAGGGCACTGCAGGGGCCTGGATGATGCTCCTGAATACTTCCTTCTGTCCAAACTATTTGCACTGACAAACCTTCTCTTCCTTCCCACCCCCACCCCCCCACCTCCTTCTTGCTCTCCTCTCCACCCTTTTTTAATAGCAGCCTCTAACAGCCACTCTCATTCTTCTTTGTTGACACGGCCCTTTGGCACCAGCACTTGGCATTTGCAGAGCAGCTCGTTCTGGAAAGGAAAAGCAAAAAAAAACTCTTTAAAAACCCCAGCAACTCAGCCCTTGTGCCTCGCAGGGGACGTGGCTCCCTCCTGCCTCGCAGGGCACGGTGCCACAGGGTGAATCAGTGCCTGGGCCTGGCCAGGGTGAGACGGGAGGTGCGGGATGGGGTTAATGCCGCCTGATGCCCAGGCAGGGACTTGGTGCAGGGTCTTCTATTCCATGCATATTCATGCTCATGTGCACCTCTGCGCTGGCCCTGAGGCTCCTGGTTAGACCCAGCCACCGGTCTCCACTGGGTCCAGGCACTGAGCACATCCCTTTAATGGTTTTATCCTCTGGCTGCCACAGGAGCAGCAGTTTCTTTGCTGCAGCGTCTCCAAAAGTACTTGGTGGAGCAGAGCAGCTCCGGTTCAGCTGCAGCATGTCCCCACAGGGCTGCAGCGGCAACCAGTGACCCTCTCCTCTCCCCAGTCACCTTTCTCCATGGGGACCATCTCAGCAGCATCCCTCCCTCCCAGGCATAGACCACCCTCACTGCAGACCCTGTGCTTCAGTCCATGGCTGTGGTTTGGGGCAGGTTTTGGGGCTGTATCCCTTTCCCATCCACTCGCCCCACAGTTCCCTGTCACGGAGCTCCCTGCATGCAGCTTATTTTGGGTCTTTTTTGTTATTTCAGGCTCCAACCCACACAGAGGCAGATGTTCCTGCTCACACCAGTGATCTTGGCTGGCAGCATCCCTGACTCACCTGCATGGCCGCGCAAAGGACCAGGGGAAATAGTTTACAAGCAGGAGAAAACCTGGCTGGGCTTTTCCAGCAGAAAGGAATAGGAAAAAAAAAAACCAATTAAGAAAGCCCAGAAGTTCAAAGGAAGGTTAAAGCAGTAGATAAGGGATGTATCCCAACTATTTCCATGAGCCAGCCCTATCTTTTCCATCTGAAAAATCAGCAGTGAGTGCAGAGATCAGCCTTTTAAAACGAAATAAAGACTAAAGTAAGCTGGCAGAGAAAAATACAGCTGCGCGGTGCAGAGTTCAGGTTGCTGAACACCAGGCCAGTGCCCCAGTGTCCTGCAGTGACCACACAGTGGTCACAGTGTCACCCTAGGCAGGTGATGCTGTGACCCTCAGGCTGCCTGCCCTGTGCCTCGGTTTCCCCATGTGGCACGGAGGGGGTCATTACCCGTGCCTGTATGTGGTGGCACTTATGTGTCTGTGCTGGGTTTAGAGCAGGGATGATGGAGGGGCACAGTGCCAGCATCTGCTCTGCGGGATGTTGGGAGCCCATGGGCAGAGGTGGGAGCCTGGTCAGGCGCCACGGCGAGGCAGCGGCTGTTCTTCCTCCCCGTCCACGCACGGCTGGGAATTGCTTCCTTGGAGAAACATTCCCTTTTCAAACAGCAGACCTTGTGGAGGATTATCCGGAGGGGGCGGCGGGGGGAACAGTCACGCTGTCTCGAAGGCACTGTGTTGTTTGAAATGCTCTTTAAGGCACTTGATGACTCACAGCAACAGCTGGAAGGAATAAGCAGTTGGTAATTTCCATATTAACCTCCCGGTCCTGAGGATGAGGGGGGGATCTGCAGCACGTGCCTGCTCCGGAGGGTGCAGCGGCACCTTGCTGGTTGTGCTGTGAATGGGTGCTGCTGGGCACCGTCCTGCAGTGCTGAGGGGATGGGGATGGATATGGGGATGGAGATGGGGATGGGACAGAGACGGCCACAGCACTGGGCAGGCTGCTTGTCAATCCATCCCAAACCCCAGCCCGATGTAAGCCAATGGAGCTCCGCACCACGAGGCCGCTTGGGGCTATTTGTACAGCACCTTGCACAACCAGCACCATGTCCTGACGCAATACAGTCACGCAGCAGCTGTCCAACCCCTGCCTTTAAGGGACATCTGTCCCTGGGGCTTGCCTTCATGCAAGGGGACAATTCTGTGTGCCAAGCCAGCAATGAGGTCTAGGATGGGCGCTGGGAGGATGTTTGCCCCCTGAACCTGGACTGCAGCCATCCAGCTTGAGAGAGGACACATCCTGCACCGCATCCCGCTCTGTCTGCATCGCATCCCGCTATCCGCACGGTGCTGGGCTTGGAAGAGCAGACCTAGCTGTCACCATCCCCAGCCCTGGGGTTGCTTTATAACGCCGTCTCCAGCAGGAGGGCGGCGCGCCGGCGGGAGCCGCGGTGGAAAATCCTGTGCTAGGCTCGCCTGGATCCCCCCGCGCCCCAGGGGACGCGTTTGCCGCCAGGGCATATGTTTTCAGTTCTTGCCGAGGCCGACTTGAGAAATCTTCTCTCCCTCCCAGCTTCTCTGTTGCAAACAGCAACCGCAGGGCAGGGGCGGCAGACGATGATAAATGAGCTGCTCTGTCCCTGT
>NW_009927116.1:1180-1577 GCF_000696875.1 Nestor notabilis | reverse complement strand
GCTGAGCCGGTGGCCGCGGCTCCCTGGGGAGCTCCGGATGGGCAGCCGAGACCCTGCGCTCCGGGAAAACCCAAAGGAAACACATGCATTCCCTCAACCAGAGTGGTGTGCTGCTGCCTGGGGTCACGGACCCCATCTTACCCTGGTGGCCCCTTCCCATCTGGGCAAAGTGGGTGACACTGAGAGACCACATGCACCTCTAAAGAACATCTGAGTCATGACCACCCCGCTGCATGCCGCGCTCCCCGTGCCTCCGGTGCATAGAGCAGCCGCCACATCAGGCCTATAAATAAAGAGGAAATAAACGAGGCCTTGCTGTCTTCTGGAAACCCCTGGAAAGAAAAAGCCCCATCGAGCCAGTTCTCCCCAAGGTATCGTGTTCCCCGCTTTGTGTGTC
>NW_009927116.1:598-1132 GCF_000696875.1 Nestor notabilis | reverse complement strand
TCTGCGTGGAAACTGGATCCGGGTCCCCGAAGAGCCCTCCTGGCCCCTGCCCGCGCTCCAGCTGATGTCACACAATCTGTTTGATCTCATGGCCAGTTGCCGGGGAGCGCCGGACGCCGTCACCCGCGGCCCGGGTGGGAGAAGACGTGAAGGGCTGGTCAGCCCAAGGGGAGGGTAGCTGGGGTACCCCAAGGGTGAGGGTCGTGCTCACACCGGGGGTCATGAGGAAAAGGAATGGGGACGATGTGGCTTTTCCACGTTAGGGAGTCCTGATGCGTGGCTTAGTGCCTCAGCCCCCTGTCCCTATGTCCCCGTGTCCTACGGCAGTTACCAACCTTTCCTCTTTGGGTTTTACCCTGCACAGTGCTTTCAGGACAGGCTGTTGTGGTTTAAGCCCATTCGGCAACTCAGAACCCAGGATCCAGGCTCAGGACTTTGCAAGGACAGGACAAGAGATGTGCAGTGACTTTCCATGAACTAGAACTCAACAGTACTACCGCGTGCAGGCTTTCTCCCAAAATGACTGCTTAAAAA
>NW_009927116.1:0-535 GCF_000696875.1 Nestor notabilis | reverse complement strand
TGACTTAGATGCTCGGGTGGTTAATAAGTCAGGTTTAATTGTGGCTGGACCTCGGTACAGTTTGCACTTCCGTGGTGCCTATTGTCCAAGGACAGCAAAGTGCTTTACAAGCATTAAATCTTATCACAGGCTGCAAGGCAGGTAAGGATATACCGGGATTATTGCATGCGTCGCTGAAACGCAGCCAACTCCGGCTGGGAACACATCAGCTATTTACCAGTGTGTGGCAAAGCGATGCAGCATTTTAGGACCGAGCGGGAAATAGAATCTGGTATTGAACTGGAACAGCAGCAGGACTTTTTAAATGCGAAATAAATTACCGGGTGGTTGGGACGCTGAGTTAAGGGCTGGTGGGCAGCGCTGTGAAGGGCAGGGACGCGGACGGTGCTTTGGGCAGACTCCTGCGGGCTCCGTCCTGCCGGTGCGAACGCGGACGCGGTGCCGTAACACGCCGCTCTGGGGAAGGGGGAGCCGCACAAAAGGCCGTGGCGTGCCGAAGGGACGGCGCTGATGGGGTGGGAGGGAGCAACGCGTG
>NW_009927115.1:0-208 GCF_000696875.1 Nestor notabilis | reverse complement strand
GGGACATGGTGCGGCCGCGGGTGCTCACGCTGATGCTCCTGGGGCAGGTGCTGAACCAGACGTCGCGCATCGAGATGCAGCTACAGGAGAACTCGCTGTCCACCACCAAGCTGGAGAAGCAGCTCCTGCTGCAGACCAATGAGATCCACAAGCTGCAGAACAGGAACAAGTAGGGCTTGGGGGGGTTGGGGGACCCCCCAACACCCCA
>NW_009927114.1:0-10367 GCF_000696875.1 Nestor notabilis | reverse complement strand
GGCTGCCCCATCCCTGGCAGTGTTCAGGGACTAAAGGGCACTGGACTCTGCTGGGAGTCCAAACCTGGTGAGATGCGAGAGATCCCATCTGCTCTTGTGGGGAGAAGATCCAAAAGCAGGAGGATGTAAAACTCCACTATGACAAATGCCTTTGGAGACAAGACTAGCAGGGGACCTCATGCTAATGGCATAAGGAAGTTTGTAAAAAATACTGACAGTTCTTGTGTTGGATGTAGGTGAAAGCTTTTCCAAACTTGCTGCCTCTATCCCTGTCTCATGATACCAAAAGGGCTTCATGTGAATGATGGATGAACAGCTTGGAAGACTCATTTTGAAAGTTGTGGCTTAGGAACATAAACAGCATCTGAAATCACAAACTGACTTCAAAGAGTGTTTTGTAAAACCAAAGCCAAACTCTGGGAATATTTTGTTACTGGCTGTGTACACTTCATTGCTAATTTTCTGTAAACAGAGCAGTATGTTCAGTGCTGAAAGATAGGGGGTTTTGTTTGATTTTAATTTACATTACTTAGCTATTATTCCTCAGTGAAAGTCAGCATTTGTGTTTCTCATGGCTGCGCAGAATTGCCAGAAAGCTGGTTTAATTCAGTTAGAGTCATTTCTTGACTCATTCCCTGTTTAAAAAAGGGCCCTTATTTAGTCCCTCTGGCTGTTATTATTACTAAATAAATGACTATTTATTCCCTCTTTACAGCCCCTGCTTATATATAGTCCTATTGAGAAGTCAAACTGATTAAACTAAACCGCAGTAGATCTCAAACTTCTTCAATTAGAACTTCATGAAGTTGGAAGCCCGACAGTCCTCGTGTTGTGTGTTCTATTGACTGGTCTTGTTTCAAGATGACACACGCTTTAAAGAAATGGCTCTAGATTAAATTCCTAATAGATGAATATTTGCTGGTGCGTGGTGGGTCACAGGAAGGCAGAACAAAACTTAGAGTGTGTTCTGAATGTGCTTATTAGTTTCATTTCTTGTTTCATGACCATATTTACGGTTGACTTGGCAAAGAAAAGGTGAAAGCTCATGAAGATGCTCGGGTTCCATCATGTGTGCCATGATTTGGTGTAAAGCTGCTGGGTTCCAATGATCACTACTTACACAGTTACACTTTGAAACACTTGGGCTTTGTCACCTCTTTAATTTTGGTTTTCATGACTGAAATTAATGGGTAAGAGCTACTTGTGTTTAAAGAGATTACATGTCGTATTGTGAAGAGGAGTAATATGTAAGGAATACGAGGTGGAGGTGGAGAAGGAACCTGAAGGCGCAAAAAGCTTCGATGTTCTTTGAGAAACATTCAGCATATTAATACACGTTTTCTATCCTTCACCTGTATTTCTTCTATATTTATGTAGGAAAAGTGGAATGAACTAGGATGTGTATGTGTGCTACCGCAACTGTGGAATGGGCTCTTTAACATCTCTTTTGCCTTACTCTGGCTTCCCAGTGGAGTTTCTCAGTCCAAGAACAGTCTCTTTGCTACCAGAAAGGCTGATAAAAGCAAATACACATACCAAAATAGCACTTACCAAATCCACCAATTCCATTTTCCATTTATTCTCAGGTATTTTATATAATTGCTGTTTCATTGTGACCAGCTGCAGTTGTTAAGGGGCGGCTGATTGTTCCTCTGCCTCTACCTGGCTTCTAGTTAGAGGTGAAAATGGAACATCAGCTGTAGGTGCAGGATGTGTTCACTGCATCATGAGGGTGTTTGCTTTCAGTGTGTTTTGTGGCTTTTCTTGTTGAGATGAAGAGTATAACGGCAGGATTAGCTTTAGCTTGGGATCTATGACAGCTACCAAAGATTTCCTCTGCCTTTATTATTCACCCACAGGCTTGTGAAGATTGACAGGAGTAGCCATGGTTTGTAATTGATCCAGCCGGTGCTGTAAAGGAAAATCTCAGATTCTGTCCGTCTCGCACCAGTGGCAGGAACAAACGTGTGGATATGATCCTAATTGGTTGTTTATCTTTCAAAGTTGCTAAATTATACAGTAATATCAGAGACAGCTGAATGCCATTTGGAGAAGAAGGAAAAATGATTGGTTTACACTCTGGTTGCATATGTAATAGGATTTGTACAGCTGAATGTCTGACTCGAGGAGGAGTCTCTCTTATTGCTGCTGTCAGTTATTTTTCCAGTAGTCTTGACAAGATAACCTGAAGAGGCTTATAAGAAAAGAAATCTAACAAATCTAAATTCCATTTTTAATGATGGGCATTCACTATTGAAACTGGCTGCAAATTGTTCCTGTTCTCACTGCATTGGAAATATCCTGTGTGGTGTTTTCTTGTCTTGTTGGTTGTTTCCCCTCTCCTGTTGCCTCTCTTCCACACCAAAAAAACAAAAAAGCAGCTCACTGTGGATCCAAAATCTTTAAAAGACAAATGGATTCTATATGGATTCTATATGGTTCTCCTCCTGGCATATCTTTACTGAAGGGGCTAAAGGAAGCTTTTAGCAATGGTCAGTGATCAGAGCAATCTGCGTTTTAAATGTTGTATCTGTTGCTATAGACTCATTTTGGGAATAATCTCGAATTCTTGTGTCTCAGATTCTCCAGTGCCACACTGGACAGCGTTGCTCCGTAGGTGGTTAGAGCCTAAAAGAGGAAAGGGGGGTGTTCCTTTACACTAATATACAAAAATAAATAATGAAGTGTATGTATTAACCTAGATAAAGAAAACCAGAGCGCACTAGGTATGTACAGGAGAGAAGCAGTTAAGTAAGTAGATGTTTGGTAAAGAGACTAGCAGAAATGAGCACAATTTTACCATCCAAACAGCTTGTTCCGTCTCATGTGCTGCAGCTGCAGCTTGCCAGAGTTGGTGCTGCAGAGCTGCTTCAGGTGTCAACAGATCCCAAATGGAAGGAAATTCTTTCCCATCCAAGTTATTTCTCAGAGATAAGCAGGTAGGCTGACCCTGGGATAAATTCTGTGTGTGCTGCAGCCACCTCTGCGTTGGCAACTGCAGAGAGCCTGAGCAGGGAGGTAGGCATTGAGGAGTGTTAAGAGTCTTTTAAATGAAATACTGCAATTTAAAATCAGGGGTTATCAAAATTGCCTACAAGAAGCCATGGTGAAGGGTAGCATACTCGAGGATGGATTGATTTATTTCAGTTTAGGCTGTTACTGAGTAAAGAGAGAAAGAGCAACGACCCCGTGGTGTTTCTTTGCAAATACATCCTTAAACAGGCAGAAAATGCAGGGATGGTGGTACCGGTGCAGTGGTGCTGCTCTGCTGGCAAAGCAGGGGCTTAGTCCTGAACATGGCTGGTTGAAATGGTTCTTGTTAATTATGTGTAGTTTTTACAGGGCTGACACCATCTCTGGCCCTGTTACTTTGGGTGTGCAAACAGTGAGTGACAATTGAACAGTGGTGTGAAAAACATGGAAGGTGAGACTGGGAATGTGATTTGCTCGAGGTGATAACATGAGTGATGGGCAGCATCCCAGGGAAACCTGTGGCTCAGGGAGCGATCTTGCCTAACTCGTCAAATATGGAAATGGCTGCTGTAAAAATGAGTAGTATTTTGATCAGTCACTGCTCCATAAAGAGCTGTGCTCAGATAGGACAGATTGAAATAAAATCGTTGCTTTCCAGCTGTTATTAAAGTCAAATTACAACACACTGTTGCAGGCTCCACTGTTCTCAAGAGCTTCTTTTTATTCTACATAAGAGGTCAGTTTCTGAATATTTCCATGAGGAAGATAACCTGTACCATGTTCTTATGCATTTACATGCTTTTTTATTGCCTTGGGTTCTGCATGTGTGTTTTGTTTCAGGTTTTTCACTCTCTTCTCAAAGAGTGGTTGTTAAAAAAAAGAAAAACCTTCAGTTTTCTTAAATCTTTTTTAAAAATGAACTTTTCACTATAGAACTTTAAGATTTTTGTCCATCATTTTGCACTATGTTGTTATGGTTTGAATTTCTCTCCGGTAACAAAACCTGTTGACAAAAATGTTAAACTCCCCAGGGCTAGGTACTGGTGTGTTTTGGCTCTTGTCCTCCTTTTTCACAACGTGAGTCTCATGACCAGACATACACAGGGCTTTTTCTTCTCATCCTGCCCTGCACCACCAGTATCTGGTCAGAGCTGCAGGGTTCCTGCTGCCTCCCCCGGCGGGCTCCCTGCTGCGTGCACTACGTCAATAGGTCTGTCACACCTTTTAACAGGGGCTTTATGAGGCAGGAAAAACTCAAATTGCTTCCTCTACACCAAAGCATTTCATAGTGAAATGAAAATGGGAGGAGTATTCATTATTAGAGCAGGTTTTATGGCTTCCTTTCAAAACAGGCTCCAGGCAGAACGTGTTTATCAGTATATTTATACAGCCTCAATTTATTCAATGCCCATCAGTGTCCATCCTACATTAGAATATAGAGCCAAATCAGTGCTTAACTATCCCAGTCACTGGGTATTAGTTGGGTATTTGCTCGTTAGGTATTTTTGGTGAGCTTTTTGCAAGTAGCGTGCATTGAGTGAAGAGTAAATACCACTTCTCATTCCCATGGGAACGTAAATTAATTTAAAGCAATTTAAACTAAAATAAAAAAATAAAAAAATAAAAAGAAGCATTTCCCTGCCTGCTTTAGGCAGGAATAAGTCAGTGAGCATCTCCATTTGCTTTCATGAGGTAAAGGAGGGTTGCTTTTACCTGGTGGAGGGTCTGTTCCTCAGGATGGGGAGTTGCATGTAGGCAAGGCCCTCAGTGCCATGGGTTAGTGGTGGCCTTGGCAGTGCTGGGGAACAGTTGGATGTGATGATCTTAAAGGTCTTTCCTAATCTGGCTGATTCTGTGATTCTAAAGTTGATTCAGAGAAAGCTGAGTTGGGTTCTTATCCTCAATCCTCTTCCTTCTCAAGGTAGGACGCAGGCTCCTCTTTGGCCTGGCTCAGTCCTCCAGCTGTGCCCACCATGGTCAGTGTAATGTGTTCCCTTGAGCAGTTGCTTCAACTCCTCCTTGTTTCAGGCAAGTTCTGCCACCTTCAAACCACTCCTGGCACGTGTCAGACCCTTTGAATATCTTCAGCTCTCTGTAGCCTTACAGAAAGTTGTGTGATCTCTTTTCTGGACTAGTGAGGTGAGTTAGTTTTGTAGTCTGGGCCATAAAGCCACTACAGGACTTTATCTAAGTATATATGTAAGTGCAGCCAGTTCCACAACATATGAGAGGAATCTCTCCTATTCAGCGGACGTAAGCTCCCAGACAACATCCCCTTGTTTTCCCATCACTCACTGATTGTATGTTATGGTCAAAAGGAGTTAAAATACTACAGACATTAAAAGCACTGGGTTTAGTAAGACCACTATGTAACTGCACAGAAAATATGCTCAGGGTTGGAAATTGCTGGCAGCTTGGGGGTTTCTTTGCCCAGGTAGAGTGGTGAAACAGAGACATGAAGATGCTGTTGGCGTGTGAACATGTCATACAAAATAAAAAGGTCACTGGAGAAATGCCTTTATCAAAGTGTCTCCTATTCTTCTGTCTGCTTTGGTATCAGATGTCCTTTATATCCAATGGTAGGCATTACTAGTGGCTTTTCAGTTCTTCACAGCAAGGAACATATCAAACACTGCAATATCAACCATAAAAGCTCTGCATGTTTGAATTCCTGAGCCCCTTGTCCATGGTCTGTCCTACATCCCTATTACACAGTCGAGGAGGCATGAAGCTACCTTTGTGGGGTCAGTTCCTCAGCAGATGCGCTTGGCATTTCTGAACCTTGTGCAATTCTAATCCTAGGAGTAATTTCAGGCTTAGTAGGCTTTCTGTCCAGCTGGGCCCCGGTCGTGCTTTCCTGGAGGTGTTGGTCTGAATGTTCTCACACCGTTTCCTTTTTCTGATAAATTTCCTCATAGAGCAGAATCACAACATTCTGCAGTTTAAGTCGTCTCGGGAAGCACAATTTTGTGTACAATTATTGAGATAGTTTTGGATTTTCTCTGAAATACTTCTTTTAAAATCTTTTCATGGTGGCATCAAGCAGATGTAGATCTGTGTCTTACACCAGGGAAAGGAGGTGCTGTTGGTTGTCGTTACAAAATGCAAGAGCTTCAGGAAGTGCATGTTTGTTATATGCAGCAGAAATCAGTTTAATCCACTTTTCTTTCCATGCCTGTTTATTCACTCATTCAGCTTTGCATGAAAGGACCCCATAGTAGCAGAATAGGAGTCTGATAGATTTCTTTAATTAGTTTTTCCAAGGGAAGGAAGTAATTGAGTTGTTACAGCTGAGCTATTGAGACAAAGCACCAGCTCCGGCGGTGCGGGCGTTTGTCCTGTGAGAACAACTTGGGGCCAGTTAACATGATTTTCTTTGTGTTATCATTCAGGGAGCTACTAGAAATAACAAGATGATGTCCTTTCCCTCCTAAATTTATGAATTAAGCCCTTGAAGAAGGATAACAATTTGATATGAGTAAAAAAACCAGGGAAAAAAGTAGTAGAGAAAGCAGAATTCTAATGGATAGTTGTATAGCATGGACTTACATTAGTATTTCTTCTCACATTGTGACCAGTTACTGCTGTGGTTTTTGCATACTATGAGGGAAAGGGTATAGAAAAAAAATCACTGCTTATCACTATGACTCTCTGAGCTATCACAGCTTCTTAATCCTGATCAAAGTAGAACCCTGTTCCAGAGCAGGAGGAATGATGCCATACGCTAAAGCTTGAATTTAGGAGAACAGTGCGTCAGGGACAAGTGATAGAAATGGCTGAAAGTCTTGATTACCTTTCAGGAATCAGCAAAATAGCAATTTATGTGAAAAATATGTTGTGTAAACAGTTTTATCCAAATACCCCAAGTCAGAATTAAACCTATTGATGCCTCAGAGATACTTTTTCCTTGTGGCATACAGTTAAAGTACTAAAGGAGTTTGAAGAGATGAATGTCCTAGGTCATGTTTTCTCCAACAGGCCCTTTGACAGAAGAGGAATTTGCTGGTTTCAGTTGTAGTAGGTCTCTGTGGCTGAAAGCAAAGATTCATGTATGTTTAGAAGCTATAAAATCCATTCTGAAGTCCTTATAAAGAGGACTTCCTTTTCTGTGGAAGTACATATTGACCACTCTCTGCCCCGGATTCCTCAGCTGTGCCCCTGATTCCTGTTGGCCGGGTCTCTCTTGTTCTCCACTTAGCAGTATCTGTGGCCTCTCAGGGCACATCAGTGTGAAAGGTCTAGTTTTTACCCCTGATATTTCCCACCCCTGCCTGTTCCTCACCCACTGAGTGACACCACAGACTAGTCTCTGGTGTCCATGTCTTTGGGATGAAACTGAACTGGAAGATGCTCTCCTGTCCCTGTTGAGTGTCCAGGAAAAGAGCTAGTCCAAAGTGAAACCTATAGAGGAGGATGTAGCCCTCAGAAACAGCTCATTCACCCCTCAATGCCTCTCCTATGCCTTTCCAATGTAAGTGTAGCCTCAACCCTCGGTCAGAAATCCCTGCTGCTCTCATTTGACATGTGCTGTGACTTGGTGAGCACTTAACTATGGCCAAAAATAGTGGCCACTAACTAGTTCTTAAAGTGCTTTACTGCTTAATTTCATCCGTTTCAATACCACCTTCCCGAGGTAGGTTATAGCAGTGGCATACTTGCTGTACATGTGGGGTAGCCAAGGGAATTGGACTTGTCCCAGGCCATGCAGATAACAGCAGCAGAGCTGAAGCAGATAATATTCCTATTCCGCTTCCCCTTGGTGTAGTATATCAGATGGTATAATTGGAATGTTATTGCCCGGAGCTGGAGGAAACCATAATAGGCCAATAATGTACCACAGGAGGGAGAAAAGCAGGAAAAAGGAAATTAAACCGGAGGGGCTGGACAACATGGAAAGTATTCCTAATGATTAGCTGACAACCAGAGCGTTTCGGTGACCACTTTTCAAGTGTGCTGTGTTTGACAGAATTGCTTTTAAAAGATCCCATCAGCATCCTGAAGTGCTGATGGCAGAACAGCACCAGAGACATGGGCAAAGGGTTTGTGATCTTGCCATGGAGAATTACACCAAGAGCAGTGGGGGGGGTCATTTCTCTGGCGTGATTAAAGGCTGGGGACCACATCAGAGCATCAGACTGATGGGCACAGGTAGCCTCATGTTGGTAAAATTAGAACATTGTGGTTTTGCCAGTGAATGGTTCAAGTTAGAGAAGTCACTGGTGGTTATTTGTTTGAATCAGAGAATCCCAGACTGGTTTGGGTTGAAGGGACCTTAAAGCTCACCCAGTCCCAACCCCCTGCCACAGGCAGGGACACCTTCCACTAGAGCAGGTTGCTCCAAGCCCCTGTGTCCAACCTGGCCTTGAACACTGCCAGGGATGGGGCAGCCACAGCTTCTCTGGGCACCCTGTGCCAGCGCCTCAGCACCCTCACAGGGAAGAGCTTCTGCCTTATTTGTAACCTGAATCTCCCCCTTGAGCCCAGCTCCTTGTGGGTTCTTGTGCACCCTGCAAACCATTTTGGTAAAACTGTTGCAATAGGTGATGTCTGCTCAGAAGAAACCCTTGGGAAGAGCAGCTTGACAGAAGGGACTTGAGAAATGTGCATTCCAGATGTTAGAAAAATCATTGTGCAAAGCAGAAAAAGGACTGCTTGAAATGTTTTGCTGTGTTTTAACTTATTTCCATTTGCTCTTAACTTTGTTAGACAGATAAAGCAAGTGACTTTCCCTGTCTATTGATCCAGGATTGAGATGGCATTGTGGCACTTCTAATGAATCCTCTTAGCAACCCTCGTCTCCCGCTCCCAGCCCTGGCTGCAGTCGAGCTGCTGGATAAGGAGTGATTCATTTACATCAGCTCTTCTGCTGAATGGCTTCTTTGAGATGCTGTTCAAGACAACATGCAGCCTTCGTATGATGCCAGACTGAATGAGGGCTTTTTCTTGCTCCCTTAGAAAAACAAAAGCTCAGAACAAACTGCTCTGTCAGCAGTGGCTGCAAAGATAAATCTGTTGTGTACACGTCTGGCATGCAGCAATGTCACTTGTTTTCCATGTACTTAGCATGGAAAACGTGTCACTTGCTGAAGTATTTGATACTTCGTTCAAAAACAAGATCGATGTGAAACTGTAGGAAGAGGCCTGCAAAGAATATTCTGGAGCATAGGTACTTTATGCAAAGTGATTAAATATATGTTAACATTACTTGTTACACCATGCTCAAAAGCTTGACGTTCTAAAGCTGCTCCCTTACTGGCATTAAAACTAATGTCAGTGTGGTTGCTCATCACCACAGCTCTGCACTGCTGAGCACTCCGCTCACCCGGCTGGCTACAAACCACGGTGCGATGGCACTCGAGGTGCTGGGAAGAACGGGGGGAAAAGGAAAGGAAATAACCTGGTCTTCTAAATACATTCCCCGGCTCTCAACAGTACCAAATTGCTTCTGAGCTGGCATTTAATTGCAGCTGGCCCTGGGTGAGTTTTCTTGCCTCTTCTTGCCAGATCTGTTCACAGTTTGTTTCAGAGGCCGGTGGTTTGTTGGTGCGTTTGACCAATCTACCTGTAACACTGGCAGGAGGAGGAGTTCTGGGTCTGAGTCTTGCATGAGGATACAACCAGATTCCTTTTAACCTGGGAATTCTTGGCAGCTCTCCCAGAATCCACCCCGATGCCTGCAGGTTCTTCAGGCACCATGTGCAGATCAGTTAAGTAGAAGATGGGTCTGTTGCATTATATAGAAAGACAAACACATGAGTATGTGGGATGTGTTTTTGATTAAGCAGATAAAGTTTAAACATTTACCAGGGGAATATTTTCCTTAGAAAAACTTCAGCATTTTGTTTCAATGGACTTATTTCAAAAAACATATTTGTATTACATTTTTACTAGATAGAATGATGTTTAAATATAGGTAAGATGCAGCTTTGGCCTCAAGAACATGTAATTTGAAGCAGATCACCTGGCAATATGACTGAGACAAATAAGAGAAGCCAAAGTGTTCATGTACGGTGGTGGAAGATACATGGTTTGTATTTAGAGCTCTGAAAAGACAGCTGCTGCACTGAAGAATATCAGTCTGATGCTGCTGTTTGGCCTTTCCTTCTTTGGAAGCCCACACAGTAGAAATTCATCCCCTGCAGTCAACTGAAATGGTGGATATATGGAATTTGTGTACTGAGGTAGCCACCCCTGTCCTGCTGCACATGAACTGTCTTAACTTCCTGTAAAGTAGTTTTAATAAATGTGTGAGGCAGCCAAAGAGTTCACCTGGATGGCTCAGAAGATGTTTCTTCAGAAGGCATTTAGCTGCTGCAGCTGTAAAGCACAAGTGTGTTTTTCCAGCTTCCCTAGAGATGACTCCTCAAACTGTTTCATGGTTTTAAATAATAATA
>NW_009927113.1:1325-1881 GCF_000696875.1 Nestor notabilis | reverse complement strand
GCGCCGGCTCCGTGCTGCAGCCCGCGGGGACAGCCACATCAAGGCACCCGTTTGGGGGTCTCCTGCACGGGGACGGGGTAAACAGCCCCCAGGGCTGGCCTCGTTAGTGCTGCCACTCATTAAGGCTGGCCCTGGCACCGTGCGGGCAGAGCCCCCGGCACTGCGGCCATCAGCATTAGGCTCCATGCCAGCCTCTCGTCCCATCTGATGGGTGATGGACAGCTCTTCCTCGGGCGCCCACCTTGACAGCACCACCACCAGTGGGCTGCAGGGCGATGCTCAGAGGAGCCCTTTGGTCCCCACTGGGTGACAGCCACCATCTTGCCTTTCCCTCCCAGCCACTGCTGCCCTGATCTGCACCCTTTAGTTTCCAGGCACAGCCCAACCAAGGGGCTCACGGACCATGGCCAGGGTGCAGCCTGGTGTCGGGATGGGAGATCAGCATCGCCCTTGGGTCTCTTGAACCGAACCAGTCACTGCCCTGGTGCTCCCCAGAGCCATTTCCATTGGGCTCATCCCGGAGTCAGGACCAGGATTTGGCACAGAGCTGACGTGA
>NW_009927113.1:650-1285 GCF_000696875.1 Nestor notabilis | reverse complement strand
CCACTGCCTCCATGCCTCGGTTTCCCTGTCCCAGGGCTGGACCCTCCTGCACGGCAAAGGTCCAGAAGCACAAACAACAACCAAGGAGAGCCTTCCCCACCCCACTTTAAGACATGGAAATTAATGCAGATAAATACGCATTATTGCATATTTCAGTCATTGGCCACCTTGTTTTCCGGCGGTGTCTCAGTCCCAGGCAGTAGCAGGGGCCGGGGGGCAAGAGGACACGCCGGTGACTCTGCAACCCTGCAACACTTCCATTCACAGGACATTCCATGCAGCGGCGGGAGTGATTCCGAGCGTGTTCACCAGCAGCAATGTGACTGGTGGGAGCCCTGCAATCACCGTGAGAATGCTGGCGAGGTGGAAACCGGGATGCCACGGCAGGACCAGGACGCTGCGCCGAGGGGGACACCGCGCAGAAGGACGGACACAGCAGGCACAAGTGTGACATGTGCCCCAGCATCCCCAGGGGATGTCAGGCATGAGCCAAACCCACGGTGACCCCCCATCAAAAAGACAACACGGGACTTTTCCCCCCAGCCCTGATGGTGACGGGCTGCAGAGCCAGCAGAGCCGTAATTTATCACGCCAAGCCCCTGACAGCTCCCTTTGACGGGGTCCCCGGGGGGGCC
>NW_009927113.1:265-611 GCF_000696875.1 Nestor notabilis | reverse complement strand
TGGCTAATGATGAACTCCGACTTGCAAAGCAGGTAGTGGCTGGGGGCAGGAATGAGAGCCATTCCCTTTGCTCCTCTCCCTGCCATGCCCCCTCTGAACCATGGGACCTCCACCATGGCACACCCATGGCAGACTGTGGCAAGGGGATGTTGGTGTACCTGGGGCTAAGGCTGGAATCCCCCTGCACCCCACCATCCTTCCCAGGGGCACGTAGTCCCCCCAAAAGGGCACCCCAAAACCAGACAACCCCATAAGCAAGAAGGAAGGTGCCAGTTCAAAGGCACACACGGAGCGTGCCGGGATGGAGCCGCTTCGGTGGTGGCGGCAGGCAGGCGCTGCGTTGCGG
>NW_009927113.1:0-242 GCF_000696875.1 Nestor notabilis | reverse complement strand
CGGTTTAAGTGCCAGCCGCTGCGACCGCAGCCCCAGAGCGCCCTGCGCCGAGGAGCTGATAACTGGATGATGGGTCTGTGTTAATGGAGAAAATCCATTTAGGTTCACTCAATACTCTCCCACAGGCTTTCATTACACCTCAGGGGTCTGCGGTGCACAGGGCCCTGTGAGCCAAGCTGTGAGCCCAGATCACATCTCTGCTGCTTACCTGTCTCTCGGCAGAGGCTCTGGTGGGATGCGGG
>NW_009927112.1:0-1576 GCF_000696875.1 Nestor notabilis | reverse complement strand
TCTAGCTCTTTAATTTTTGTGGGGGCTGTCCCCTGAGCTGTAAGTGCTAAGTTGGTGGGAAGTACTATAGTTAGTGAGCATTTACGCTGCAGGAGTGCTGGAGGCTCCAGTCGGTTCAAGACTCTTCTGGACAAAGTCCTTAGAATACCCAACAGCAGAGCAGAATCAAAGCCTGGCTGTGCTGATAGAAAAATAACTCTGTTCTTTTTATCTCCTTCCATAAACTAAATATTTCCTTCCTGTAGAGCATTATTACAGTTGCCAGAGGTGTAGGTATTTATGTCAACTGTATTTGTAATGCTAGGGGCTGAAGGGCTGTAAGCGGTGCCTTTGTTTAAACCAGTTGCAGGAAGTGAGAGCCTTTAGAAGCCAGGGATGCTTCCTGAAACGTGTGACAGGGCTTCCTGGGAGTGAGCACCAGTGCCAGGATCCTCTGGGAGAGCAGCAGAGAGAGAAGACTCTGAGGAAGCAGCCGACAGTTGCAGACGCTGGTAGCATGGCCCAGACTTAAATCCCTGAGCAAGAGCTCAGTCTCTTCTGATGGTAACAAAATGCCCCTACCAGGTGCCAGTAAAGGTGAGGGACTTTGGAAGGTGCTTCTGCAGCTGCTTCCAAGCTCTCCTATAAATTTTGTTGATAAGTGTTGCTTGCTCCTTGCTCTTTGCTGATGCTCTGAATAAAGGCTTACAGGGCTGTGGTGGAAACAAGAATGTGATGTTTGAAGATAAATGGTTTGCTGTCTCCTTCTGTTTCAGGAGGGAGATGTCTTGCCAAATTCTTCACTTGAAATCAATGTGATCTTTAAGCCTGAAGAAGCCAGCAGAGACGTTTTACTGTTACATCTCATGTACAGCTCCTTCCTCCTGCTCCTGTTCCCACAGAGGAGGCACAAACACTCTTCCAGACCACTCGGATCTTGTGTAGATCTGGAGAGCTCAACAGGGCGGTGCTGGCACATGGCCCTGTCCCTGTGGTTCCTGGTGGTCTCCTGTGCGCGGCCAGGGCTCAGGATGCCTGGCTCTAGATTCCCGATCCCAGAACAGACAAAGCAGTGAAGGGATAAGCTTTCCTGCCATGGGTTTGCCAGCATTTGCTCCACAGCTTTAGTGAAGGAGCAGCAGGCCCCCATAGACCATTTATCTCCAAGACGAGTCTTTGTCACGTGGCTCTCTTCTCTTCCTTGTGCTGCTGGCTTTGTGTGCAGAGTAGAATGGGATGGCAGGGAGACCCCAGCCAAAATTTGAGCCAGGATTCAGGCACATTAGGCTGCTCCAGTGGTTGAGAGCAGCCTTCAGACTGAAGATCCTGTGCCCTGTCATCTCTAGCAGACTTAGGGGAAAAAGCCCGCTTTGGAGTTTAGCTATAAGCCTTGAGGTCTCGGTTGCCTTTGCACCAAGCGATGTGCACATTAACAGTACATCTATGGCTTATGTGATCTGAGCAGTGAGGAGGCTGGTTTTCCATAACTGCAGAGGGACTCTTCACTGGGGACTGGAGTGGTAAGACAGGGGATGGTGGGTTCGGACTTAAACAGGGGACATTTAGGTGGGAAAGCGAGGAGCGAGACCAAGGCAAG
>NW_009927111.1:31457-33673 GCF_000696875.1 Nestor notabilis | reverse complement strand
GGCTCCGGGTGACCGGGCTGGGCTTGGTGGCCGGGGGTGTGTGTGTCAATTGGGTTTCCTGGTCTTCACGTCTGCTGTGGGACAGTGAGAGTAAAGAACAGTGGGGTTTACCGGCCAGGTTTTATTGGAAGGGGGGAAAAAGGCAATTTTTCCCCTTCTTTAGTTCTCAGGTAATTATATTTGAGTAAACGGTTAGTTAGGGAGCTGTGTATAAAACCAGCTGAATAGGTCCTTCAGCGTCTTTTGTAAAAGCAGAGTTACTGCCATCCTTTTGTAGCACTTAGGCAACGGTTCAACTGCCTTAGTCACTCCTAAACTGCCTGTGAACATTGTGAAGGGTATGCAATTTTTCCCCTTCTTTAGTTCTCAGGTAATTATATTTGAGTAAACGGTTAGTTAGGGAGCTGTGTATAAAACCAGCTGAATAGGTCCTTCAGCGTCTTTTGTAAAAGCAGAGTTACTGCCATCCTTTTGTAGCACTTAGGCAACGGTTCAACTGCCTTAGTCACTCCTAAACTGCCTGTGAACATTGTGAAGGGTATGAGGAAGGTGCTGAGCCCGGCTGGTGCACGTGTGCTTTGCCTGCTACACATCAGGAAGTGAAGCTAAAATTGCTGTTTTCCCCCGTGACTTGGGGCATTTTGTACCTTATTGATTCAGGTTTGTCATTTGGCGACGTGTGGGAGAGGAGCTGCTTTTAGTGAGATTGAAAAGAAGGATTGGCAGGAACACTTGGAGAGTGACATTGATCTTACAGTAAAAACATGCAACAGTTCAGCTCTCCCTGTTTGAATAGAGGAAGGTTATCTGTACTGATAGTCCCTGAAGCAATTTTTTCCCCCATAAATTAGTGCTGGTTTGCCAGCAGCAACTGTGTCAGCAGCTGCTGTTTGCTTTTAACTATCTCAGTAAAATGAGGTTTTATTTTCAATTCCTATTCCATGGCAGCAGCTGTAGTTGCCACACAGGGCCAGGTCCTGACAGTGTTTGTAGGGTCTTATTGAAGATACAGAACTGTAGTCCTACTTGTTTGCATCTTTGATGCTGAAGTGGTGATTAAATGATGGCTCTGTGTGTCTAGCTCCAGCTCAGCTGCAGACCAGAATTCTCTGCTTTTCAAGCTGGGATATGGGTTAGGATGGGGCTCCACAGTTCCTCTCTCCCACCACTTGATAGGAAGCTTGCTGCTTTGGAAGGTCTAATAGAAGAAAGAAGATCACAGACTATGGTCTCCTTAACTCCTTAGTAAATTCACCTGCGCATGCTCCACACAGTACTGTCTCTTGCTAAACAGGATATCAACACATCATCAGCTGGTTTTCAAGATTTTATAAGCATTACAGCAAAAATTATCAAGGCAGAGAGTGAATTTAGAGATGGAAGGATTTGTGTATGCCAAAGGAAAGCTCTCATCAACTGGAGGGTCAGCAGAGGAACAAACACATTGTGCTGCTTCATTTACTTTATAAGGTGATGACAGAGGAAAAGCTTCATGGGCTCATTAGGGAAAATAGTCAGCCCTTCTGGCTGTCTTATTCAGTGTTAGGTTGAGGTTGTGAAGGGCTTTAAAAGTGAAGATAATTGAGATGGAGGAAGAAAGTCAGAGAAAGGGTTACTGTGTAAGGGTGGCAAGCTAAAAATACATTCTTCACAGCTGCAGTTTGAGTAGGGCAGAGTTGAGCAGGTTTGTAGGGTAACAGGAGTTGCAAAACTGAACTGCAAGTCTGAACAAGGGCTCTAGGTCCAAGAGAACACTGCCTGGGAAACAGTAGAAGAACCTGGTTAAGGAAGTGTTTAGGTGTTGGGCCTGAGAGTGGGGAGAGGGTTAAGGTTTACTTTGATGGGAGTGCACAAGTGTCTAATTTAGATGGTTCTGAACACTGACCTTGAAAACCTACTTCTTCAAGCACTACCACCAGTTCCTGTGAAGTTTCACACATGCATATTTCTTTTGGCTTTTCTCTGACAGATACTTCGTGAAGGTGGCTTGGGCATGGACGTTCTGGCTTCTGCTGCCCTTCATCACAGTCACCACCTACCAGTTTGCCAAGAGCAAGCTCCTGTACGGTCGCATGAAGAGCATTTTGGCGGTGCTGCGGCGCCTCAGCACACTGCTGGTGGGCACTGCCATCTGGTACATCTGCACCAGGGTCTTCATGTACATCGAGAATCTCACCGGCGCGTGCTCTACCTCTGGTAAAGTCAGCGAGCCTCGC